>NC_059186.1:11099091-11206591 GCF_020631705.1 Daphnia magna | reverse complement strand
TTTCAATAGTTTTGTGGTCGCGTCCGAACCGGTTTTCACCGTGGCAGGTGTAATTGGCGAAATCGTGACTTTGGACGTTGTCGATCGAGAGGACGTGACGTGAACCGGTCGACGTCTGGACGTAACGATGATGAGGCGAATGAGGTCCGCTGGTCGAGTCGAGACGTTCTTCATTCTTTGTCCAGAACACATTGGGTTTCGGCTCACCGTGAACGGTGCACGTCAATTCCGTGTTGTATCCCTCGGCAATGGTTACCAGGTTCAACTCGACTTCGATTTCCGGCTCATCTATCATCATTTGTTTCAACACATAATTTTAACGGTCGAATAAGAAAAAAAGAAAAGAGAAATTGATGTTAGTTCGTGGTGGGGGTTTCGAAACAAAACAGATCGTCCAATAAGGAAATACGAAAAACAAAACAACAACAACAACAAAAAACGTACAGGTGATTTCGAGATTGATGACGCCCTTGGCCGGGCTGCCCTCTGAATTCTCGGCCGTGCACGTGTAAACGCCAGAATGGTGTCGGTCGGTCTTGACGAATGTAATCATATGGCCCAGCATGGTCCGCTGTCCATCAGGGAATTTCTTAGCTCCCTACGCGATGTATGAACAATTGATGAATTACATTTAAATACCACCAACCCTTATCATTATCATGCGTGTACGTCAATACACGAGACTATGAACACACATCATTTCGTATTCATTATGAATTTTGTTGTTTTACCTCGCGAGTCCATGTGACGACTGGAAGGGGATTACCTGTGACTTCGCAAGACAAAGTCACCGGTTCGCCTTTCTTAACGACAGCGAGTCCAGTTGACGGAACAGGTTTCACGCTAGGTGGCACTGTCAAACAAATATGTTTTTCTTATTCCACATTTTTCACATAAAAAAAAACCAAAAAAAAAAGAAACAAAGAAAAACATACCGAGAATGTCGATAATATGTCTGAGTTCTCTTTGATCTTGCGTAGAAATCTGACAGATATAGGAGCCCTGATCGGCCATGGAGATATTGCGGATAATGAGGGAATTGCCCTCGTGCGAAATGCGAGTATCCTTGACGATGAGAACCGAGCCGGCCGTCAGGATGTCGCCTTCTTCGCGTTTCCACAACAAAGTGTATCCAGGTCCGAGTTCGTCGACTTCGCACGACAAGCGGACAGAGTCGCCCATACGGACGCGGAAATGTTGCGGCGCCGACGTGAAATTCGGTTTTTTGAACGACGAGCCCATCTCTTCCTCTTCGTCGTAATCGTCCGTCCCGTCGTCGGCCGCTTCGAAATCGTCGTGAAACTCATCGGCGTGCGTCAAAGGATCGGCCGGAGCGCCCAGCACAACTACCGCCGCCACAAAAACTATAAAAACAAATCAAACAAATAAGAAACGTTCAGGGTAAATACTCGTCGATTAGATAACGCACACGATAGAGATGAGTTTATTTAATTTTTTTTTTGTTGTATCGTAGGGGAAACAGCCGATTAGTTTTCTCTCATACACTTTCAAATAGAATTAAAGCTTATCAGCTTACTCGTAGAATTTTAAAATGTTTCAAGTACTTTTATATGAGGGGACACAATTCAGGTCACAATGTGTGTGTCTTCCTCTCTAGTTACTCCGCCCATGAACAGCAAAAGAAAAAAAAGTCCCTTTTTTCTTTTTTACCTGTGTCTGTATGTGAGAATTCGTCAATGAAGTGAGGAATGTTTGAGAGCTCCCCCCACCAGGTCGAACCAGGTCAAACGATTGAAAGAACCACCCACCGACACACACACGTACAGAAAAAATAAAAAGGGCCATCATTAACCTCCTAAGAAAACATTTTTTTTCTTCTTCTTCTTCTCCTCCCTCCCTTGTATGGTTCTTTGTGTTTGCGTGTCTGGGGGTAGTAAAAAAAAAAAAATCTTCAAAAACTTAATTTTTTTTTGCATTGGTGTACACACACTAAAGAAAGACCACCGAAAAAAGAAAAAAAAACCCAAATAGAGCGTGACACGGTCGACCGAGCAATTAGTCAAGTGCATTAGTCTTTTAGTGCTGCACACAGAATGTATATAGTCGTTTAAATTTATTTTTTTTTTCCACACCGCCACCGCACACGGCCAACCGCTTTGTTTTTATAAAGAAACAAATAAAGGGAGACAGAGAAAAAGAAATTAATGAAAATTGGTTTTTACGGTGTCGTTTGGTGGTCCCGAATTTTGAATGTTTACTTCATTTCTTGCTTGTACCATTAAGCATGTCTTATCATTTTCGTTTGACTTTTTTTTTTTTTTTCAAGGAAAACATTTTCTCTGGAGTGAAAAGAAAATATCGAAATGAATTTTTTCCCCCTTGGTTTAACTACTTGAATCAACATGACTCGACAGGGCTTCCGAAACTATCGAGGGGATCATCAAACAAAATAAACTGAAAGAAAAAAAGAGGGGGGGGGGGAATCTGCTCCATCATCGGAAACTGAATGCGCGCGTCTATTTACATCAACGCAGTTGAGCAAAAGTCAAGGATTTTTCATTCGAGATATCAAAAAAATAAATAATAATATACATCCGATGAAACATTCAAAGTTGAAACACTGCGATGGATGCACGCGTTTAAGTCATTCGTGTTCAATTTATTTGTTTTTTTTTCCGATGAAGAAGACGAGAGGATAGATTGCGTGAGCGACAGGAATGTCCAATGAGTATATAGACACAAACACACACACACACACAAAGATTTCACGGTCGAATGCAAGACGTGAAAGCCGAGTCGGATCGAGTCATCTCTCAACGCGGATGAAAAGCCTTTTTTTTTAACCTGTCATCCATTTTTATTTTTCTTATACGTCTGTATGAGAGATGACTCAAAATGTTTTTTCTAAAAATAAATAATAAAATCTCTAGGAAATCCAACATGTCCCTGTGTGGTCTACTCGTATGCTAATGAGAGCGTTCTATTCCAATGAAGCCAACGCATTGAAGGTAACAAGAATCTTTTTAAGAAACAACAAGACAGATAGGACACAACCTTTCTTCAGCTAAAAACAATACAAACCCATATAAGATGTGAGTGTGTAATCACGAATCTACTTTCACCCTAAACGGGTGTCGAAACAATGTCTATGACTCATTAAACGCAACAAAAAAAAAGGCATCAGAAAACGTTTCTTCCAACAACGCAAAAACATTTAATGGAAATCTGCCGATAGATGGCCAAACGAAGGCACGAGCCGGACGTGAAAAACGATCACGAGCATTTACTATCCGATCGAGACTCTTGGCAAGAAAAAAAAAAAAGAAAGAAAGAAGTAATGGTAACCCGATCGTGATGGACGATAGCTGTGGTTAGAAAAGGGGAAAGAAGAAACGAGTTGGAATCGGATCGGAGATTTACATTCCATCCCATTTTCTTGCACGAAAAACCAAAGAACATATGGCTGGTTGTATAGAAGATGATTTCCGATAAATTAGAAATGTACATGGCTCCAACCGATCGAGAGCTTTGATTACATTTGATTTTACAAGTGGCTTTCTCTCTTGTCTATTCCCTCTCCGAATATTTTCGCTTGTATATATATATATATTTATATCCAACCTCGCCCTTCAATGACGATGATCGTCCAACTCGATTGCTCTAAATAATGCGTGCGGCCATTTTGTTTAGTTAACAGGGACCCGCATATTCAACCTCCCCCCCCTACACACACAAAAAAAAAAAAAGAAAACGGACTCTGGTTTCCGTCAAGTGGCGCGTACCGGTCAAGAGCCTCCGATTTGTAACGATGCCAGTAAATGAATCAATTCCGTTTGGGCCACTTTCTTCTTTGGCCTTCGGGGTATGTAATAATATTAGGCAATGTAACGCAAACATCACGACCTTCTTTCTTTCTTTTCCCGAATGTTGTACGCGCACAAAAGAGCACAAGAAAAGCCAGATGGCTCACTCCTCCTTTATACATGTCCTTTTTCTTCTCTTTTTACTATGAAATTTTACTTAAAAGGGACAACCACCTGACACAATGAGAACCAGGTGGTTGTCCGCCAGTCATGTCGGACCTTAACACAACATTTCTCCTTTTTTTTTTTTTTTTTTTTTAATATTTCAAAAGGTGTGTCTGTTTAAGAGAAAGAAAAAGAATCGTCTTTAACTACATCCGGCGGTGTGTGTAACATTTCTGAACACTATGACGTACCAGTCGGAAACATATATATATTCTTTTGGGGGAAATGAATATGGAAAAAAAAAAAAAATTGTGGAAAGCCGATACCCTTTTTTTTTTCTTTCTTGTGTGTCGGGATGAATAACAGAGAAAGAAAGGGGGGGTGCAAAAAAAAAAAGAGAATGTCTCTTGTGGCGGCGTCAGTGACCTATGAACCTCTATGGCGGTGCCATACTGTGAGTGTAACTATAGGGTGGGTTTGACTCTCTCTCTTAAAAGATACTTTATATTATTTAACAGTTGAGAGGGAATCGTTGTTTCAAAATAAAAAGTACGAGACCCAATATATATATATATAAGAAAAACCCAAAACACGTCAAGTCTGAAAGAGAAAAAGGGGGAGAAAAAGCTTTTCAGAAAAAAAAAATGGGGTTCGGCAACCTTGGGAGCCATCTTATCTGATGGGTTGCCGAAACCACGAGGGACCCTAATCTATCGGGGCTCATCTAAAAAGACGTCTAGCTCGTAAGCACAGGGCAGCAAAGCTCCCAACAAGAGCAATTTGGGGGCATCTGGAACGCCTCCTCCATCTTCGGCAAATAGCTCTTCTCTCTTTCCTTATTTTTATCTTTTTCCTGTCCCCCCCCCCCCTAACAAAAAAAAAATGTTTCATATTTTTTTTTTATTTTTTTTTCCGCCTTTTAAAATCTTGCGTCAGCACTACTATCTCAGGCATATAGAAGAGAGTGCTCCTGTAATCATTGAAACAGGGCGGGGGGCCCGGTTCCATCTTTCTCCAAAGAACTAAACAAAACCAAAAATTTTAATTTTGATAAAATGGCGCGAGCTTTACCTAATCAATCAATGGTTCCTGTAAAAAAAAAAAATGCGCTTCCATCAAACATGAGAAAAATTCATTTGGAAGAGTGGAAAGAGCCTCTCTTTTATTTTTTACGACAAAAGCAATCTTCTTCTAAGCTACACCGAACCCCCCATGAAGGTTCAAAGGGGGGACAAGTTGCTAGGCCTCAAATAAAAACTGTGATGGGAACCTCTTTTAAAATTCTACATATTTCTTTTCCTTTTTTCTCCTAGAGCACTTTAGAAAAAGGAAATGGTTCAAGTCTTACATTGGATACAAAAGTTTTAGTTTAACCTACATTCAAAAGATCCGTTGGTGAAATTTCAAACTAGACGAATACAATTGCGGGGCATATATTTATCGGATTTGAAGGCAAATTGCGGGTTCAACAATAGGCATCGAATGACAAGCGCCCCTCTCCAATTGATAATGTTTTGGCTAGAAGGAAATCACATAGTACCGTTCCAATTTCTACATTTGTAAATGTTGCTCCGAAATGTGGTGGTTGTGCATCGTGTCGGAAACAAGACGTGCCGATCGAGTAAGAAAACACCCACAGGGTATGTAGACAAGAAAGTATTCAACACGTACACACCTTTTGTCGTGAATAGCCCACGGCAAAAGACCAATCAACCCAACCGGAAAAAAAAAATCCAAGCAACAGACACATTCTATATTTGATTCAAACCGCATTTATATTGACTCGAGTGCGTGTCTTTGAAACGAACCCTATATAGAATCGAAATTCTGCTTGTGTTAACGAAGAACGGCCTCCCCCTTTTTTTTTTTTTTGAATAGCCGCTAATCTTCGGTCATTTATTTTAACAAAAGATTTTATTTTGTACCTGTCCATCTTTCCCACCTTTTCCTATTTTACACAACAACGGAAAATTTCGAAACCTTGTGTAGCGTTTGTTCAAAACCAGCACATCCACTACTGGACGCTTCCGGTATTTCGTAATAGTGACGACTGTGGTGTCATGAAAAATTCACGCCCGATGCACATCGTGGCGCGAGGGTAACGACTTGATTCAATGCCACGGCACGGGCAATATATATATATATTTTAAAATATTAAATACTAAATAACTCGAATCAACTCTTTTCATCTGTACAAATGGGGGAAATTGCTTTGAATAAATGACGTCATTTATCATACGAGCAACACAATAGCAGTCGGGGATTTTTATAGACTCCGCAACGAGTTCATTCATTCGTGAAAAGGTATGCCTAAATCGTGAAACCCAATCTAACCCCCCCAGTTATCGATCGAAATGAAAAAAAAAGAGGCGCCTTGAAAATTTAACTATCGATAGTTTAATGTTGATTCCGGCTATTGTGTTGCGGCCGGAAACCCACCGTTCGGGACGAGTACAAAACTGAACGCAAACACGAAAAAGAATTTTGTCCTTTTTGAAACGAAACAAATTGTTCTTTCTCTCTTTTTTTTAGAGCATCTGAATAATCGTGTTACTTTAGACCTGTGTGATATATATTACCATGTCTCTGTGTGAGAACGAGAGAGACAAACAAAAGAACGATAAACCCGGATGTGTTTGGTTTGGAAAGCGCCACTGGCCTGGAAAAATGGGAAACTGAGCAACCAACAGTTTGTGCCTTTGAGCGGATTATTCACAACAAAGAAAGTCGTATTTCACGTATGTGTTGTTTTTTTTTTTTTATTCATTATTTTTTTAAAGGTGTAACTTGATACATCGACGAGTACATGCGTGTCCTATGTTGTTACGGCCCTACAACATAAAATGCCACGATGAATGAAAGAGGATAGACCCAATAATCCCCCCTTCTCGTCTAAATCCCTTTCTAGAGCAATTTCCATGGAGGGGAATCAACAATTTTTTTTTTTTTAAACATCCAATAGGATATAGAGAAAGAGAGAGAAATATCTAACACATAGACGCAAGATCCGATTACTGTAGCCCATGTTTGTTATTTCTCTCTTCGTTAACAAACACCCGCACCATATCTTTTGATTCGAAGATTGTCAAACCCATTTGAAAACAATCATTTCACGTCACTAAAGAAATACTTGACAACATTTCGTAAAACAAATGACGCACGTAATTAATTACTCAAACCCATTTCCTTCTAGGGGTACCCCGTTTACGACCCCATTTTCGGTTCTTTTTCTTCCAAACAGAAATTTAAATAGTTGCGGTATATTTAAGAAGGAAAAAAAAAAAGCAGAAGAAGTTCGCCCCTTTTTTTTTATTTCATTTTTACAACGTCTCGGTTGGCTTAAAAACAAAAAGTGCGGTCGAAAATCTATTGAGCCTCAAGGGCTCCGCTCAACAATTTCAAAACACGGGAGCTGCTTTTACGTTATAAATATGAACAGGAAGCAAAACGATAGAAAAAAAAAACCCTTCCCCTTACTCTCAACGGTCGACGTACACACTCGAAACGTATACAATATATTCCAACAACAACAACAAAAAAGAGCTAACATCGTGATGAATATTCCTCGTCTTGTTATCGTGCCATGGTTTTCGATCAACCCTTCATTTTTTGTATATTTCATATAAAGAAGAAAATAATGGAGGGAGAGAGAGAGAGAGAGCCTCTTGTTTGAATTTCCATTCAATTTGTGAGCAGAGATGGGGTAGCAAATAATGAAAGATTCATCCTTTATTGTATCGAAATGGAAAACGGGACAAAGTACTGAGATCCTAACAAAATTAACGCTCGGGGCTTAGAATAATTGATTGCAATGCGGATAAGCGATGGACAAAGGTGAAGTGTGGGGAAAAATTCATTAGTAAAGGTAAACCAAAAAATACTGGGCGGATCATGTTTGTTTTCTTTCAATATGTAAAAAGAAACCGGTTCAACCGGGGGAAAAAAACAAAACAACTAAAATCACATCAAGTGAGAGAATGTGGAAATGCGTTGTCCTTTCAACCGAAAATGGTCATCACGTCGGCGATAAAAGACAAACGGCAAAACAACAACTTGTAGCCGAGAAGAAGCATTTTCTTGTTGAAGGACATGGCAAACACCAAAAGAAGTTTTGCTTATTCAGAAAACAAAAGAGAAGCGAATATCTCCACAACATAGCAACGCATAAAATCAACTGGATTTTTCTTTTTCTTTTTTTTGGCTGGAACGTTCCGAATACATTTCACACGCTGGGCGCGTCTCATAGAAGAAGATTACCATGACAACGAGCGCGTCCTTTCTCTTTTTATGCTCACACAATTTTCTAGGGGAATATTCTTCATATAGCGCGCACTATATCGAGTCGGGTTGTATAGTTCCAGACAAAAGAACAAGGGGAAAAGAAGAAGAAAAAAAAAGAGAACCAAACTGGAATTTTTTTTTTTTTTTGCCCGTCGAGCTGCGTACAAATTACGCCAGAGTTCCACACACCAGTCCCCTTCTGTGTATATACTTATAATACATGGGTGGTAACATGAGTCTTAAAGAGAGAGAAAAAAAAAAGATTTTTTTTTTTGGCTGTTGCTGGAACGTATCAAGACGACTGCATATTCGATTTCGAACCCCCCCCCTCACCCCTCCCACAAACGTCCAAGTGGGAGAGAGTATAGTGTGTTTACCAGATTTTGTTATTATTGCGTGATACTCTTGCAGAGTCGTGTAGTCTGGTCGCAACAACAAACAACATTTTCTCCTCCATTGCCAAAAAGACCATTTTCGTGTAAATCAAATTCCCTCTTAAGAAAAGTCAATGTTTAGAAATAAGATTTACGACGTGGTTTAAATAAATACGAACATGTTTGAAATTTGAATTAGAAAACGATCGATCGTGCAAAAGCCTCTCTTTCAAAGGTTAAAACAAATTACGTTTCACCATACGTGATTCAATTAGCCTCAGGCAATGATTGCGATGAAAATGTCTTTCTTTTTCACTCCGCCAGTTGTTTTTTTTTAAGTACATCCCCCCCCCCAACTTTCTGCTACAAACGTGACAGAGGTGCTAGTTATTTCCGTACCACAAATTTTTGTTTCACCTTTTCTTTTTGAAAGACCGCAACTTCCTCATTTCCCTTTGAGGGACACACCCCGGGACTTTGAATACCCGAAAGGAGGAGCAAAAACCAAGAAATGTTTTTAAATTAAAAGTTTCTTTTTTTTTTCTTTCTTTTCCCCCTTTGGAAGTTAAAGACCATATTACTCGTAGTGATGATTCACGAGCCGACACGGAAATGTGTCGTCTAAAACCAGTTAAAAATAAAAATTAAAAGAAATTTATTTTTCCAATCATTTCCTGGACACTCGTAGATTTTTGTTTTCTTCTTCGTGAACATCAATAAATCTTTTTTTTTTTTTTCTATTTCGATCAACGGGAATAAAACACAAGGGGCGTGTACTCTCCTTTTTTTTTTCATTGACATTTTTCATTTTGAAAACGACTCCACCCCAACGGCTCGGTTGCCAAGAGTTCCCTTTAAAAATAAAATAATAAAATGTCCTTTCTGCACATACGTACACAGTGGGAAGAAAATAAGTTTGTTCGCACTTGTAGAGAGGAAACATAAAAAAAAAAAAAAAAAAAAACTTCCACCATTCTTCTCTTTTAGAAAGAAAAACAAGATTTCGATTGGCACTACTTGTAGAGCCTTTAAAAATAAACCAAGCTAGTGACGTTAATCCTTCAAGACTGATTTCTCAGATGGAAATACGGACAACATACCACCCGCATGGCTAAACTTGTTTTGTTTTTTTAAATCTGTCAAGCCTTCCAGTAATTTTTTTTTTTTTATTTTAGCGAAATGATAGACCCGGCCACCCAAAAAGAACTAGACAAAAATAATATATATTTTTTTAACTTAAAAAGAAAATGTACAAATGACGTCATGCATGTGCGCAAGGCACTCCCTTCCGTCCGTGACCAATCCTTGAATTAGCATAGATGATGGGCAACACTAGTCATCCCGCAAGGCCCCTCGCGAGAACGCGCCATAAACAAACCCCCCCGTTTTACAACAGCTTTCCATTTCTAGATGGAAAGTTGCACAACCCCAAAAAGGAATAAGCAGCAAGGTTCACGGAATGTCGACATTTTGTTTCTCGATGCAAAAAAATAATAAATTTTCCTATCTTTTTAATCCCCCCCCCCTCCCCCCAAACTTATTTTTTCTTTTCTTTCAGCGATCGATATCATAAGCTCCGGACCTCTATTGATTCTTCTTCCTTGTTTCTTTTTCTTTTCGAAAACAAACGGGGGTATTGAGGGGGGGTGAGTCACGCCCTAAGGCTACGCCATCTTTGTTCTTACCCGACGATCAAGCCCCAAAACAGTTACACACAGCCAACGTAACTGTGTGCACGTCTCCGTAAGAAGAGGGGAGAGAAGAGAACAGAAAGAAAGAAAAAAAGAGAGTGAAACACAGTTGCAACAACATCTTCTTGCATGGCATATATAGGGTCCCCCTAGGAGCTTGAGGGGTGTGTATATACGTGGAGAACAAACAGAGGAAGGAACGGAACGCGGGAGGGCTCTGTCAACACACGGAGGAGGCAAGGCGAAAAAGAAACAAACACTACACCACCACCACACCCATTCAATCAGTGAAATCATTTACTGTGGAACACCTTCTTTTAAATTATAACGCAACAATTGAGAATTAACGTCCTCATTTTTGAATTTTTAAAAAAATTTGATTTTTAAAAGATCAAGTCATTCCAAAAATAACGCTTTGACTAATGTTAATTTAAATGTGTGTAAAACGGCTGACATTCGTCACTGCTATCTCTAAGAATGGGGGGAGGGAGGACAGAGATTCTTCACCTGGCAATCCATGTCTTTGAAAGAAAAAAAAAAAAACGGCTACTGTTGGTAGCTATCACCTTTCCAGGGCGGGTTATTTTTTTAAGTCCCAGAGTGACAGCAGTTTAACATTTAAATTTCAGTCCTACACCCGCAACATTTATCCTCGTTCTCTAATCCCTCCCCCCCATGCAGGGCTTTTTAAAAAACAAACCGGAAACAAGGTGTGCATAAATTTGGCAACGTTGCCTCCGCGTTTGTAACGATCAAACGCCTGAGAATTTTTCCCGAAAACGATAATGACAGTTGTCCGTGTCGGGTCCAATTCACCGACATTTTAAAAAGCTCGAGACATGGCCCCAAAAAAAAAGAAACATGAAAACTCTTTAACACTTTTTTTTGAAAACGTAGGTCATTTGAAACGATTGACTTTAGCGTGTATGGCAGAGCGTCTAGACACGGTCAATCACACAGTCTCTTTTCAAACGAAAAAAAAAAAAAAGGAATTCGTTATATTTATTTCCTCTTTTTTTTTTAAATAAGGACTGGGACTACCCCCCTGTTTACACATGCAGTCTGCACCGCAGCTGTTTTCGTTTGCCTACCTTCAATGACGTCAACATTCCCTTAGTCACTTTGAAATTCCCATCAGTATGGTTGTCGTAATTGTGGAAAAAAAAAGAGAGGAGAGGAACTGATCATAAAAATGTCCGGATGCAACAGAATTATCGAGAGAGGGGGAAAAGAAAATATTTCACCCACGCACGAGTCGGTCTAATTAACCGCCAATTTCATCTAATTTCAATTAGAAACAAAAGCTATGAACGACATCAACATGTAGCCACCCTATTTTTTTTTTCCCAGGGCAAACAATTGGAATTTTTTTTTTTGCTTACTCCACCAGAAAATAAGCTGAAAAAAAAAAGAAGAATAACAAGCGGTCAGTTTTCTAGTTCCCATTCTCGCGTAGTCAAAGTTTCCGGTCACGTGATCAAACAACGAGCAGCAGCAGATGTATGCATATATACATTCTCTTTTTCTCTTCTGTGTATGTCGCGGTTTTTTTTTTTAAAGGTGAACAAAAATTGTACCGAGGGTTGTGCTAGTAGAGACACCTGGTCATGAAACACCGGACCCCCCATCAATCATTTCAAACTCCCCCCTGAAAATAAAAAGAACAACCCTCCCACTTTTTTTCTTTTTCTTTCTGAAATAAAGAATCTACAGATTTATTACATTCACCACCTTCAAAAGAGAATTTAACTACAACTCGATTTATTTTTTTTATTTTTTTAATTATGACCAGCCATCTTTCCCCCTTTGAAAATTGCCTTGGAGCGTAACGATAAAAAACAAAAGAAATGATTTAGAAAAACAGAAAAGATGCTGCACGAAGTTTGTGTGAAAATAGAAAGGAATGTGTAGTTCTTCACGCACGTGTAACAAGCGAAAAAGAGCCTCTACATATCGATTGGTTAACAAGATTACGCTGCTGGGATGTGGGCTCGGCGCCAGGCATACTTTTTGCTGATGGTCCACAGTGGACGGATCAATACAACAAAAGAGAGGCAACGTCTACAATGTCTAGTTGAAAAGCATTGGGTCACGTAACACACTAAACTAAATGCCATGCATTTTTTAGTCGGACAAAAAGATCTAATAATCGTCAACGGCGCCGAATGTTCGAATTGGATGTCCAAATGAAATGTTCTGTAATCCGAGTTGAATATTTCAAAAATGTGATTGAATCACGTCCAAAAGGGGCTCGATAAAAACACAATAGAAAGTTGAGCACATTCTATAGGCTTCATCATCTTTTTCTTGTTTGCCTTTAAGTTCTTCTCTCTCTCTTTTGGTGTGCGTGTGATATTCGAACTCCCGTTGCAACGCGATAGGCCGATCGATAATTTGGTGATCAAAGAGACTCCGCCATTGGCTAAGAGACCGTTCGATTTATTCTCTCCCCCCCCCCCACGATTTTTCTTTTTACAACCCCATCTATGTAAATTAGCTGTTGAATAGTTAACGAGTAGCTCACAAAAGCCACGCGATGTCTACCCATCTATTGTTGAAAGACAATTTTCTTGCAGAAAATCGAAAGCTACGAATAAAAAAAAACGTTTGGTAAACTCACCTGAGAACGCAACGACCGTCAGATGCAAATAGGAAACCATTGTCGAAGATGCTTCGTTTCACTTCACGAAATTCAGTAAAATCCAAACAGGAATGCTTCGGCAAAAGCAATAGGAAAACAAATTGCGACACTCCTTGCTGCACTGGCACACCACGTGATTTTTATGCAAATTCGTTAGTGAAATCACCGAAGATTTTGTGAAACAAAGACAATTTCCAAACAATTTCTGATAGAACTTAAAAGACAGGCAAATGTTGAACCTCACTCGTTTTTGCCTTATTCTGTTAACGAGGGTTTTTCTTTTGAATAAAACCGACAAAATGAATAGAGAAGAAAGGTCTGTGCACGACCGACCACCAGGACGCTTGAGGTTCGACTGGCTGTGCAACAACGCGCCCTTTTCAAAGTCGCCGGGTAGCCCTCTAGCGGCCGTGCAAACTGCGCATTACCAAAACGAAAAGTGAAAGTGGCCGCAGGCGAGCGTCATACGTGTCATCTAAACAAGAAAAAGGGAAGAGAAATCACGGCATATAATTAGTGAATGAATACATTATCACATTACCGCAGATGGTAAAAAATATTTAGCAATCCACCCAACCGGAAGTTTCGTGACGCAATTTTACGGGAGCAGCAAAACACTTAACGGTGATGTCAACCGGTAGATGACGATTCGCACCGATCGAAACATGACGTGAACTTTTCCGAAGGAAGCCAAGAAAAAAATGGTTTTCATTCGTCACCATCGCCATATTTCGAATAAAAACCACAAAAAGGTTCAACTTCCGACCGATAGTCACGACATCTGGGTCACGGGTTTGGCAAAACAACTTGTTTATGACCTCATATACACTTGTTTCGGACGTGACTTCATCGATGAATTTCTTTCCTCCTCCATTCAAACAAAACATTTTTCATAAAATAAAATCCTTTTAACGATTTTCTTGTTAGCAAGAAGAAGAAGAAGAAAAAAAGAAAAGAAACACATAACGACTACACACAGCTGGCTAAGCCTTGGTCCATTAATAATCGTCAAGAGCAGCACAAAAAAAAAAAAACGGAACAGAGAAATGTAAGAAAATGGCGTCCTCATTTTTATACAGACATAAATAAACCCCCACCATCGTGCACGTACGCTTTATCTCGCAACTATATATGCAGTATTGCAGAAGCCCTGGCGAAAAAAATAAAATAAAAATAAAAATTCAAAAAAAAAAAAAAGAAGAAAAGTACAACACGAACTGTGGAAGGAGGGGTATTTACCGGGGGCGGATGACAACGAAAAAAAAAAAAACACGGGCGGGGTCTCTAAATAAAAATCCCAGCCGGGCGCGTGCTGTCCGTAGCGGTCGTGTGGATATTTTTAGTTAGTGAAATTCTCTTCTTCTTCTTCTTCTTCCTTCTTTCCCCATACACAAGAAGGGGACGAACAAAAAATAAAGGGCACCATCATTGAAACGCTCGTGCTCTTTTGGGGGAAAAAATCTTGTGTCCATTTATACCGCAAACGATTCGTGAGTGAGAAGAACACGAACAGACGTGCGTTGTCGTTGTGGATGGAAAGACTTAATACCAGTCCCGACTTTGCCGTCGCTTTTTTCTTTTTTTTTTTCTTTAAATAAAGCATTTTTTTGTTGTTGTCTTCTTCCGGGATAACTCGTACCGATGCGCCTTTCCACGGATGGTTGACATGTTACATCACGCAAACTCCCTTTTCAAAGTCCATTGGGAGAATAATCAAAAAAAAGGAGAGGGAAAATTAAAAATCCCAAACGACGAATGCCGTTAGAGAAAGGGAAAAAAAAAAAACGTTCTGCTCGTAAAATTCCGGAAGCACGCTGTTGGCTGGGCCTATACACACATTGCGTGTATATCCATATACAATACACAACAATACACAGTTATTTGACGACGTCCATCAAAAATAGAGCTTGCTTTTTAGATTTTTTTTTTCCGAAAAATGCTATAAACTCTTGTCATTCCTGAGGAGAAGAAGAAAAAAAAAACAGAATAATTTCGACCGTTTGTGATTTACATATACATTTTTATTTTTATGTTGAGAAAAAACAAATATAAACATGTTTTTAAAAAAAGAAGAAAATGGAAATAACATGCACAGAGAGGCGTCGGCCAGTTGCTAAATGCGGACCGGCAGGGAAAAGGGGGGCAGCTGGAAGACGATTAGCTACAGACCCCCCTCCGTAAAAAAAAAAAAAAAGAAAAAGCTCTGCACGCGAAGAGAGTCTTTTTTTTTTTTTCCTATTAGGTTATTAGATATCTATCTGTTGGTTAAAACACTCGTGCAGCGTCAATCCATTCCCACACGCAGACCGTGACTGTTTCCCAGCGGAGAAAAAAGAAAACACACGGCAAATTACATCAACGGTTATTGTTATTTTTCTTTTAAAAAGGTATTAGACGAGCTTGTGGATGGTAAAGGCCAAGATAAAGAGGGAAACGCAAACATTCAACAAGATGAATGCGGCTGAAGGGACTGCAGAAACATTTCGCCGCTAAGATGAATAGACTATTTAGATGGGCCTCTTGTCTGTATATATACGTTTGTGTGTATATTTAGAAACCGGGCGGCTAGTCGTAGATTGCATTGTCTGTTTTAGACGTCGTCGGTACGCGGCCAACGGAATGGGGGGCGAGAGAGCAACGAACTAGAATGATGAAGCGCAATCAACCCGTTCCCTTTTGTGTGTCGGATACATTATATCTTTTTTGGCAACGTCGCCACTGCACCAATACGATTGGTGTAGGTCACACGCAGAGAAGAAGACGAGGGTGGGAATGCTACCAGTATATGTGTAAGCGGAATAGTAATTGTGTCGCCTAGGACGACATTTTCGGGGCGGGTGCCAATCGAGAACAAGTCATCGTATCATTAATCACACACACAGACACACACACACACAACGTAGAGAACGCAACGCAACAGAAAAGAGACAGCCCAAGGGGAAAATAAAGAGAAACATGCACTGTGAAACGCTGGCCTCCTCTTGTTTGTTGTACAACGTCATTGAACAGAAAAGAGGAGTCCTCGCTCGGTCGGCTATCTATAAGAACATCTTCCTTTTTCTATTATTCCTTCATATCTAGCAATGCACTCCCTTATTTCCGCTATATTACAAAAGCAGCTGGAACCGCTGATGCGAATAGCTGCTTATTGGCGTTTGGGAGCAATCGGTTACACTCTGTCTCTATGTACGTGACTAGTTATTTTCTTTTGATTAACTGGAATTATGGGGAGGCCAATGCGGGATGTCGACTTTCAATAGCTATGCCCGCTTGATTATTAAACAGTACTACGACATGTACGATAAAAGGCTGCATTTACTACATTCGACATGGTGGATAAAAAGGGTAATTTTGTTAGTTACGTGATTCTGCGATGGATGGCGTTAGCAGCAAATGTCTCATTTCCTTTTTCAATTATTCGTCCGTCTCTTCGGCTAGCGTCAGTTGCATTTCGTCCTCACACTGCTGGCCCATCAGCTGGGGGGCCGTAAAACGCTCGGCCGTTGGTTCCGCATCGGAAGATTGAGGCGACGACAAAGCGCCGGTCGGATCGCCGCTTGCTGTTAGGCTCAATTTTTGTGTCGCTTTTTTCCACAGCCTTTTCAACGGATGCTTGGAGCCGTTAGCGCTGTTATTAATTGAAATCGTATTCAATGGCGGAGATTGGGCGCTTTCTGCGGTGGCTGAGGTCTCGTCGACCAGAGACACGTCTTCCATGACCGAAACCCCTTCGGCAGGAAGAGAAACTTCGTCATCCGAAACCGCTGGAAAAGTGTCAACTAGCGGTGGAGCGTTGCTTTCAGCGACGCCTTCTCCTTCCGCTTCATCGGCACGACCTGCCACTGACACAATAAAAAACCACAACAGTTTTTCGGAGAAATAAAATTTCATATGAATCATTTCCAGGCAAGGTTAAACAATATGAAAGTTCCCCAGGCCTTCCGGTGGTTTTGACGAATATTTCCAGCAACTCACCAGAAGAAAAAAGATATGTCTCATTACCCGTAGCTGCCGGAAGCGTCACAATCGCATCAACGGGATCGTCTACTGTAACAGTCGGTGGATTGGTGATGTCAGATGTCGTTGCTGATGAATCTGGGACATCCATATTATAAATGGGATTTTCCTGGGTAGCTGTGGTTTTCATGAGTGATGACATGGTCCATCTTGCCGACAAGCGCTATAAATATAACGTAATAACATGCATCACCATTCCAAAATGTCGTTTGATATTAGTGGCAGTGTGACGTTATGTATGTGGCTTACGCTGGCGGCAGCCGATGGATCGCCAAAAAGCGGGTTGGTAAAAGCGCGCGTAAATTTCTTCCACGCGGCAGGCGCCTTGACATTACTTCCATGACAACTGTCCGAAGAAGTGTTGGGAATTTCAGGAGCTTCCGTGAACGGTGACGTTGGCTCCTGCCTGTTGCACGAAGCATCGAGTGGGGGACGAGCCAAAGCTTGTTCAAAACTTGCGTCAATAGCTATCTCGACATTTCCAGAGTCGTTTTGGAAACGAGCAAACCCTACGGAAAGCTCTTCACGCGAATCTGTAAACCTGTCACCATAAAGAAAAAAGACACGATAAGCCTAAGATCGATCACAAGAGGAGAAAAAATGTCTATACCTTCGTCTCTTGTAAAAATAGATGCCAGCCAACACACCTCCCAATAGAACGAATGTGGCGAACACGGTCGACAAATTGGATGCAATGAGATGTAACTCTTCTGGGGTGTAGTGGTGAACAGCAGAATGTGAAAGACCAGATTTAATCATCTCCAGTGCCACAATACCATAGAGATTGCTGCTTTCCTTATCTTAATTTTTTGTTTACATTAAACAAAATGTTTTTATGTGAAATTGATTGACGGTCAACACCTTTGTTTAAGTAATCATAGATTTTGCTGGCAACATTTATGCTCCTCTCGTTTGTGGTATTGTCCACGATCATCACATGCAGAATATTCTCTTCTGTTCTGTATGAATAGCTTTGACTGGCTGGCCATCCATCTTCAACCAGCATAGATGAGACAAGTCGATCAAAGGCAGACTTGGTGAATGTTCTTTCATTGACCGTAACTTTCATCATAGCCCCTACATAAACACAAGAGGTGAATATTTATAGAACAACATAGACAAAGTGTGCCATGGTAAACAAGACAGGATGAGAATTACCACACATGTCACAGCAGTGACCAGGTGGCCTAAAACTGTCAGGACATTCAAGCTGATTACTGCACAGAGTTCCTGCATTGCTGCACACCATCTGGATCACCTAAAAGAGTTTCTCAGGAAAAAAAGAACCATAATTAATAAAAGATAAAGCTTAAAGAGAAAATAGCACAAAATAGATTGCTGGACTCGAAGGCATGAACTTTATGGCGCCAAGGACAGGAACGCCATCTTGAAGAGAACTAGAAAACATCTTTTTGCCACACTCACGTCAACATCGTGACCGCAACGACAACCTAGGACGTCCTGGCATTCAGTTCCGTTAACGTGAGCCAAATGGGGTGGATTGTGAACTTGATACTTCCATTCTTTCCCGTTGAGCTGATTTCGCCATTCTTCCACAGTTAACAGCTGAAGTAGTCGGAATAAACAAAAATAGCCAACGTCTTATATCCGAGAGAAACGTATCGAGTTAGAAACACCAACCTGATCTCCATATTTGACCTGGCCTACAGTAAGAGAGTTGATTCGATTGAAATCAACAGAAAGTGAATGCCCTTTTAATAAGTGAACGCTGTCCTGAGCACAAGGAATCCTCTCCGAATGCGGAATGGCCAATGGTTGCGGAATGACCATTCCATCTGATTCGGAAATCTGCCAACGATCAGGATCAAACCAACTGCTCGGTTTCCAATTCTTGAATTTGATTTCCTGGCTATTGCAGTGCTCCTGTGTGTCTGCATTGAGTGTGAGCTCATCCAGGACCAATTCACCTGTCTGTGGCATAACTAGTTCGTTCCAGGCAACGATTCCATTGAGGAAGATAGAAATGACCACTTCTTCGGGCAGGACGACCCGTGAGCGCCAACACGGAAGTTGACCGCCTTCCCAGTTGTTCTTGTTTTGCCAGTCGGTATCGACCGGATGCCATTCCTTGATATAAGCATCGGTCAACACGGATATTCTGCTGGACACTGCGGAAGGGATAAATGGCTTACTGACAGTATCCTATGACATAATAGTATACCAGGTATCTCTTTAACGCGATTTGAACGATGAACCCACCTAACAGAGCAGCTACGTAGTAAATCACAGAGCGGCGGATGACCATCGTCATGTTGCAGCGTTTGATTACAGAGGACTGCCCGCATATCGCGTGTGTGTGTGTAATCACCCACGAAGGGGGCCGTTGAAAAGGGAAAACGCCCTCGCAAGTCGACCCCTATTACATTTCAAACTCCCCTCTCTTTTGTATCGGTCGGCGATAGCATCAGGTGAAGTGAAACCAGATAACCTGAAATCACGTAACACGACACGGTGCCACGACATTCCCTCTCTTTTCTTGCTTCATCCTTCTTCTTGAATTATTAGAAATTATGAATAAATTAAGCGCTATAAAGCCATTACCTGAAATGATTTTTGAATTAAACCAAGAATTCACTCAGGTCAGCTGTTCCGCACAAGTCACAAAAAACCTATAAAAGTGGAAATAGATTTTTTTATTTACTTAAAAACCTTGCGATGCGTGAAAAACAGGGCAACAGATGAATCACAGAAAGCAAATAAAATAAGAAGACTGCACGCAGCTTAGACGTAAACATGCCCACACAAAAAACTTGGCACCATTTTCTCCACCTTTCTATCCTAGATTTTTTATATTTTTTTAACACGTGTAGGCTGGTGCAACTTCTATGGCATCCAAGCCATACAAAATTAAACAAAAAAACATAAAACGTTCCGAATTTTACGGTTCTTCTAAATAGAAATAGTTACGGCAGTTTGAGCTCTTGTTATTTTAAAAAAAGTGCACAAGAACAGAGGATATGGTGACCTAGATTATGTGAATTACGGTCTTGGCAGTGGGATACTGGCTAACGCCTTTGGAAGCCGCGCCGCTTATAAAGGTTCAAGTCTATAAAATAGCTGCATATTAGTAGAACCTGAATTTGCGATTTCATGCAACTTTCGGGTGGGAAAATCCTATGCAATAGTAATGCTATAGTATCATAATCAAATGTGCCCATCTTAAAAGTTGGTGCGTATTAAGTGATGCTATCACATTCCATTTTTTGTCTTTTCTCAGAAATCTGTTATCGTACAGGTTTCCCTATCTATTCGCTTTGAGTAAAACAACAATTACCTTTATACTCAACAATATGGTATAAAAACTACTAACGTAAGATTTTTATACTATAAGATCCAGTACTTAAAACCTTCTAAAGCGGGTCGCCGAGCGAAACATGCGGTTGCGATGGCAAACTTTGACCGCCATTGGTAAAGCGGATGGGATGATGACAGGGAAAAAGTGTAATGTTTTACACCTCGAAAGCGATATCGGAAAAGCAAAAAATGAACTTTGTTGACATTTTCTGTAGCTTTTAGAAAAACAAAAAACTATTGGGATGAATTGCAAAATGTAATAGAAAGTACCATTAATTAAGAATGCAAATTGCAATTAACGCTATTTGCATTACATGGGTCTATACCGTATAAAGATCAGCTGCCTTCAGGGGAAATGGAAGTTGCGAATAGTTACCCTAATAAAATACATTAGGCTAAGCCCTATTTTCATCTTCGATCTACCGACAACTGTAGATTCGTCTGGTAGCATATATCTTTAAACGAAATTAACAAGCACAGCGAGAAATTTGCTACGTTTTGGGCAACGATGGCGCCATTGACATCGGCCATCTTTGCTTGTTTTCGCCCTTGTAAAATTGCTTGACAGCAAAATTGGTCAACTTATTTTGAGGGTGATATTTTGTGCGAATAAATATAAGAGCACACTTGCGAGGGGAATTGGACAGCGCAAAATATAGTACTGAGCATTATTACATCGACGTCCAAGTGAAGGTTGGGTACGTCGAGGACGTTGTTGATCGTCGATCCAGCAAACATCGACTGGGCAGCAAAAGAGCTATCACTAAAAGGTCACAACAAGTTCGCGGACAGACTACAAAGTCTAGGAATTATCCAAGTGAAGGTTGGGTACGTCAAGGACGTTGTTGATCGTCGATCCAGTAAACATCGACTGGGCAGCAAAAGAGCTAGGTCACAATTAGTTCGTGGACATACTACAAAGTCTAGAAATTATCAAGGTGAAAACATAACTACAGCCCTCTCAGACTATGATGATTTAGCAAAACAACTGTGCGTCATTGTGTACGTCTTTATGGTTTGATGGTTGCCTCACTTTATGGTATTCCTTATTTTGGCCGTTTGCCCTGACTGCATCGTTTTTATGTTACTCAAAATCACTCCCTGAGTAGGTGACATCAATGATCAACTCTACACTCAATTGGTTCTTTATTTGCTTTGCAGCGCAAATTTTCGTCAAGCGTTTGCAAAGATATTGAACAAGACTTGCACCTGGGATCACAGCTGGAGAGCCCTCGAAGTTCACGATATTTTATTTTACGGATATAATGCACAGCACATTCTCGTCACACACTCCACTGCGTCATCGAACAATGAAGATCTTTCTTACAACGGTTCTTTACTACCACGTTTTGCCTTCGGTGGAACTATAATGCCGCTCAGCTGTTCGATGTTAATGCTAGTTGCCATGCGATTATTTTTGTGTCCTGATTAAAGATGTAATGAAGATTTCTCTTTGTTTAGTGTCTTAAATAAGTTTAAATTTCATCGAAAAATTAATTCAAATGAACGATAAAAAAAAAAAATAAAAATATAGAATGTACAGGTATTAAAAAATAAATTCCAAATGTAGTTATTGACTATTGTAGAAACTTATCGAACTTCACCATGGCACCCGAAGATGAAATGGCCGAACGCAAACCATAACAAATTGAATTATGTTGGATACATCATTATGCGTACAACCTGATGGCAAAAAATATGCAATCTTTACTTGACATGAATTTCTCTATTATGACCAAATAGGAACCACCCTCTACAATGTGGTTTACAAGTTATTGAATAACAAGGCATCAATAACAAGTTTTCTTAAATGAAATCTCAAAATGTCATAAACCATATAACCAAAAATTCCAAGAATTTAGTTTTAATCGCAACCAGTTGCTAACCGCTTGTACCTTACCATCCAGTCACGAGACGTTTGGTTCCCAGCCATTAAGTATAATGAGAAATATACATTTACATACATACCAACCTCTGTGTTGAATAAAGAGTTAATAAATATCTGTTGGGTAGAGGAAAATAATTGGAAATTTTTGGACAATCAAAGAATATTTTCTGTAAGAGATCCATGACGATGTCAACCCCGTGCGCCGCAAAACAATCAAAATATTACCAAAGACATCGATGGAAGGCCAAACCGATAGTTTTCCCTTTTTTTCAGTTAAGGGTAGCCTGTTGAAACAACTCTAAACTGTATACACTATTCGACAACCTATAATGAAGTAAATAAAAAATGGTTAACGAAATGAACAAAAAACTTAACAGAATGAAACGTGAACAGAATGAAAAAGAAAAAAAAACGTTTTTTTCACCTTCCAAAGGCATTAAATAGTGCGACTACTTCGTTTCTGGTTAACTGAAACCTGGACCGCTTCATTGATTTGAGGTCGAACGCTGTTGGGTTGGCTTTGTCAAATGAACCAGAGAATAGAATCTTTAATGCCGTTCCGAGTCCCTGGGTTTGGAGCTTTCCCCAAACTTTGCATTTGTCGCATCCAACACAATCCATAATGCGCGTGATGTTGCGGAAATGATGACGAAATTCTTCTTTCAACTTGCGAGCTTGCTTACTGCCTCCCGTAAACATAGATGATTCATTGAAATGAGGCTGAAATGATCTGCCACAATTTGTCACAAAAAAAATTTTAAAAACAAAACAATAAACAAGTAAAAAAAGAGAAACAAATAGCCTAGTGATTACTTTATTTGGTTTAGAAGATCGTGGACAGCGATATTGACCTCTGCATCTTCTGTTTCGTTTCCGGTATAAAAAGGTAGTTGCTCCAAATATGGAGCAGCTTTTGCAATCGCCCTTAACTCAAGGAGGTAGAGAAAATAGAGATTGCGCAACCACTTAGGACCTTCACCGTGAGTTCTTTCAGGATCAAACCGGGCTTGAAATTCTTCATGATTTAATCCCCAGCGCTGTAAGCCGGGTACACCATCTGAAAAATCGTGTAAAACGCAATCGCCTGACACATTAAGCTTTCAAATGAGTTAAGAAAGAGGTGAAAACTTACGGCTATGAAGATATTGAGCACATAGGTGAATATTGATACTGGCATGCAATCCAGAAATAGCACGATAAAATGCTCGTTTTTCCAAACACAAATCTATGATAAATTTCAAGAGGGAACAGTTTAGAAATTTGTTTCAGTTAAAACACATAATTTAATTTTTTTCACCTCCAACATTCGTTGAATCTATATAAGGGCCGTACCCTCGTTTAGGCCTAATAAAAATAACACAAAAATGAAACAAAACGAGATATTTTTTACTTTTTAAATATAAAACTACTTGAAGCAATTCTCTTCATAGATTGTTTTCCAGATGCGTTGGGCAGATGATCCCTTATAACCAGTATATCTCTCTGGATTTAAGAGCAAATCAACGAAGACACTGTCGTTATTATTATCATCGTCAACATCACAAAATGAATGCTGGCTATCGTCATGCAGCTTCCAGAGCGCAAGGTCGGCCGATATCTCTTTGGTTAGTGTGGTGTTGAGGTACCCGAGCTCTTCATCACTACCTTCACTGCATTTACCAGCATCTTGTGATTCACTTGATAATTTTGGATTGTTTACAGGTCCAAATAAATTACTCTTATTTTTAATATTTAGAAAAATTTCTCGAGGTACATTTGCCTATAAAATAATGATTTGTTAGTGAATTATAAGAACATGGCATAGCAAACTATGATCCAACCTCTGTGCAGGATTCAACTGTGCAAGCTGATGATGCACAACCCCCATCATCTGGCCAAAATGGGCATGGCTTTCTCAGATTTACCTTGAAGAACCGAAAGTAGTTCTTGGATAATAAACTTTTCAGCCTAGTTAAATATCATGTGAATTATTTCTGTACATCTTATCTAAAGCTATAATGTACCTTGGGTATACTCTGTAGTTGTTGAACTTGTCAACAAGATCCACACTACATTCACATTCATCCACATTGCCTTTTAACTGAAAAGATTTTTGAATTCAAAATTTAAAAAATGAAATACTGGCAAAAGAAAAATTATTATTTGCTAATGAACAACTATTATACTACGGCACCCTTGAGGGTACACATTACATCAGCAAGAACTTCAGAAAAACTTTAGAGAAATTTATATTTTTCTTCCTCACCTCACAAAAACACCTATCAGCAATAGCAGGTGAAGCTGGTGTCTTGGGAGGTAGAAAACCAAACTGACACCAGGCAGGAACAAGACAAAAAATTAAAAGCGCAAGTAAAGTGTTCGTCATTTTCACCAGTTCACCATACGGAAACGCGACACTCGAAAAACAAGAAGATTACTCATCCACGTCTTCCAACTTTCTGGAAGCAACTTAAGACCAACAAAAAACCTAGACCGATTGAGGTGGTACGTGACGTTTCTATAGGAGACGTATGCTAGTAACCATGGCAACGCTTAGTTGGCAGACGATTGCCATCTGGGCTTACGTGTATCTCTCTCATTAGCTCGATTTATTTATTTCTTAGAGTGAAAGTTGTTCCTGCTGATTACACTATTTTATATATTTGGCCATAAGTGACGTAACATACCCAGAAACTTATTGATACTTCCCTGACAAACATGCAATCGTGCTCTAGACGGCTAATGACTTATCTCAGCCAAAAGATCGGTTTCGCAATACATCGCCGATATTTCTGCGACAAGGCAAAGACCACCCTTAAAGGAAATGCCAATATACTTCTTAAACAGATTGAAGCAAGAATTTTAGCAGCAGGCCCTATAACAGTGGCTGAATACATGAAAGAAGTACTAACAAATCCCACTGCTGGCTACTACATGAATCGGGATGTATTTGGACAAACAGGTGATTTCATAACTTCACCAGAAATATCACAAATGTTTGGAGAGGTATAATGGGTTAAAACATATATTTGAAGAAACTCTGTAATTGGTAGATCCTTGCAGGTATTTTCAAAATGCTTCTCTATACTGCAGGAATGCCCATATTGATAGATGACTTTTATTGTTCAACTAGCTTATTGCAGTCTGGCTTGTCAATGAGTGGACCAAATGTGGAAGACCTACACCTTTTCAAATCGCCGAATTAGGTCCGGGACGTGGGACATTAATGGCTGACATCCTACGGGTGTTTTCCAAATTCAAGATAGCCGGGTCTGATTTCTCAGTAAGCCTTGTTGAAGTCAGTCCATATTTAGCTCAGGTTCAAGAGAAGCAGCTGAGTCCACGTCAAGCGCAGGAAGCCACCAAGTTACCTCAAGGTTCCCAACACTACAAGCAATCAATATCGTTTTACGGGTCCCAAGTACGGTGGTATAACCACGTAGCCGATCTTCCTCGTACCTTCACGCTTTTTCTGGCTCACGAGTTCTTCGATGCCCTTCCGATTCACAAGTTGGTCAAGGTAGATCAAGGTTGGAGGGAAGTTTTAATCGACCTAAATCGAGAAGATCTTACCTTGCGCTTCGTCATTTCCCGCGACCGTACACCCGCCTGCCTGTATCGTCTGGTACCGTAAATGGTTTTGTAAATCAGCTGCGATTTTGCTAATTCATAATAAATTAATCTTTTAAACACAGGATAACGAAAGCAGAGAAGAGTTAGAAGTAAGCCCGCAGAGTCTTATCATAACCCAAGCGATGGCTGCCAGAATCCATCAAGATGGAGGTTGTTTCTATTTTATCTTTAAGGCAACTTTGAAAATTTAATACATCTGCCTTAGGTATTGGATTAGTGATCGATTATGGACACGAAGGCGACAAAACTGATACATTCAGGGTAAGAAACTAGTACAGGTTTATTTAGAATTGAAGTTTACATCTTACCTTTTGGTGACAGGGCTTCAAGAATCATAAACTCCATGATCCTCTTGTAGATCCTGGAACAGCAGATTTAACGGCAGATGTAGATTTTTCTGCACTTAAGTGGGCAGCAACGCATCCTAGAACTTTCGAAGACTGGAAAGCCAATCTTACCTTTGGCACTGTCGATCAGAAGGATTTTTTAACGAGAGTAGGTATAAATCTGAGGCTTGAGCAGCTATTAGCTTCTTGCCGGGACGAAGATGTAGCTCTTAATTTAAAGTCAGCTCATAAGATGCTCACAGATCCAATGGAAATGGGAAGCAAATTTAAATTTCTAGCTTTGTATCCATCTGTGATGGAAAAAATTCTCGAACGATACCCTCCTCCTGGATTTGTTTAGCAATTTGGAATCAGAAATATGTATGATGTAATAAAACCACCAACACTGAAAATACATGAACTGGAAACTTCTAGTGAACACAAACTAACCCAAAAGAACTTTTTTCATTCTGCCTTCATCAGAATCGGAATCAACTGGACAACATGACGAGACGGGATTTTTAGTACAGTTGGGTGAACACAGATACTGAAGCAGTGGAATCCGGTATTTGCCACAAAAATCGACAAATTTTACGTGTTCCACGCGACTGTCAAAATAAACTCCTGAAACGAAATCGACGAATAAATACTGACTTGTCTGTAGAAGAAATTCAGCGAGAAAGTCATTCGCGTTTTACCTTGACATTTTGGGTTGACGCACTGATGAGCGCTTCCGAGATACGCAGCTAAATGCTGTGGTATCTCCCAAGTATTATAGGGAACACAATTGGACTTGATGACTCTTCCTGCCAGTTCTAGTAACGTGGGTGGATTGTAAGTCAGGTCACGTACGAAGCGAACCACCAAGGGGTTATCCCTCAGACTTAACTGTAATTCATGAAAAAAAAAATACATAACAAATTTTTAAAAAGGATTACATACACACTGCAATTAGCATAAACAAACCTCCATTAGCTCCTTTAAAGCCACAATCTGTGGTGGCAATGTAGTCAACTGGTTTTTGTGTAGCAAAAGGGTTCGAAGCTTCTTCAATTGAATAATTGTGGAGGGGATGTTCTGAAGTTGGTTTTCAGCTAACACCAAGGCTTGCAATCTTGCCAGTTGACCAACTTCTGCTGGAATATCAGTTAAGCAGTTTCCACCCAAATACAAAACCTTTAGTCTGTGTATTTGAATTGAAAGAAAACAAATTATCTTACAATGAACACCAAATACTTTAGAAAAGGTTTGGTTGATAATACCTTTGTAGTCTTCCGATTGTATTGGGAATCATTGAAATTTGGTTACCTCCTACGTAAAGATAACGAAGTCCATCTAGTTCTAGGAGCTGTTCTGGAAATCGTGTTAAATTATTTCCACTAAAATTAACTTCTCTGAGGCTTTTGCAAACACCAAAGTTTTTTGGAATGCCACCATCTTCTAAACGATTGTTTTTGGCAATGAGAGATGTGAGATTTTTTAACTCGAGAATCAAATCTGGAATGAAGGTAAGATTGTTGCCAGACAAATTCAAAATTTTGATGTTAACAAAGTGGATTAGAGAATCAGGGAGTGTGGTCAGTCTGTTATGTTGCAATATCATAGATTCATAGTAGTTTGCTTTGTGCAGGTGAGATCCTCTCTCACTAGTGATCGTTTCTAACTTTGCGGACAAAGTGTCACTGTTGATCATTGAATAAGAAAAGTCTAGGCATTGAGGTTTGCCAGAATAATCTGATTCACCACTGTCTGAGGACGAGTGGGAATAGTCCACGAAATTTGCCATTTCTGGTAATAACGATGGCGACTCAATAATGCCAAGACAAAATATTATGAGAGGACTAAAAACCCATACACAAAACAATAAATCAGTTGCTATAAAACGACATAAACTAGACCCCTTGTTTATACGCACAAGACTGTTACCAAGCCAAACAACTTATGCAGACAATCCAAGGTTCTTCCTTTTACGTAAACAGTTTTCCCCAGAGGGATGATAAACAAAACGCAAACTTTATCACGTGATCGTCAGCTGCTTGTCTGTAGGGTGTTAGCAGTCATATATTACGTGATGGTTTGAGAACTCCATGTAAAACGCCTGTAAATAAGCCACGCCCCACGTCACTTTTCGCGAAACCCATTTTTAAGGCTTTTTCGGGCTCACTTCCTCCGAAAGTGCTGCACCACGCTGAGATCTCATGCACTACAACGCATATCTCTCTAGACCTCCGCTCGGTGCTAGTATTCGAAAACTCTATTTTTCTTGTTAGTGCAATTAGTCCTCCGCTTGGTGCAGCCCTTTCGGAGGGAGTGAGATCAAAAATCTGGTTCGCGAACAGTGACGTCGGGAGTACTATGACTCTGGTTCTATTTTCATAAGTGTCATTCTGATCTTGAGAAATTAAAAGTCATCTTTTACTCCATCAAAGAACGGTTCATTTTTTTTTCTAGTTCTTACGTTCCATCAGTTGCGACAAATTATTGATGTTTTAAAGTAAACAATGAAGCATAAATTTAGTGTGTTGTTATATTTCACGCAATTAAAATGACAGTGTTGTATTTTATTCCAAGAGAAATAATGAGTTCTCTATTATTACATTGCTGAAGGCTTGGTGCCAATCAACGTTGATCTATATTATGCGCTGTCGATTAAGATGAGCTTTATTCGAAAATATAAACAAACAAAGAAATCCGCCATTAATATAACTTTCATTTCCGCTTCCCAATACATTCAAAATTTCAAATGTAATACTTGACGTAATACGACAAGAGGAATTACGAGTCGAATTGTGTTATGTGTCAACAGGTGCTCAAATTTATGCACAGCATAATAAAATGAGTTTTTATCAGCAATATTGGTTATCGATTTATATAAGCGATAAGAAACCAGGTGAGTCGACTTATGTCCTCCAAAAACAAGCTGATGTGGTCAGACGACTACAAAGTACGAAGATGGCCAAGTTGACGGCACTTTTGGTAAGTTCACAAACCTAGTAACAAATTTTTCCAATATCTGAAATTTTACAGGGGTTTTATATAGATTTGTCTTCTGCCGCTCCTCGCTTGGGCGCAAAACGATATCACCTGGAATGATTATTACACAGCAGGCGGACGAACATCAGGACTCGTTGCTGCCAGTAAAGATGGATTTCTGCTGAATGGTAAACCATTTCACATCATCAGTGGAGCTGTTCATTATTTTCGGATTCATCCAACTCAATGGCGTGACCGACTGAAGAAACTACGAGCCACCGGGGCCAACACCGTTGAAACGTATGTTAATTTTTTAAGACAAATGAAAATTCCTGTAAATGTCAAGGCAATTATAGGTACATGCCGTGGAACCTTCACGAGCCACGTCGTGGAGAATATGATTTCAGCGAAGGCCAAAATGACATGTCCTATTTTCTTAATGTGACCGCTTTTGTCGAAATGGCTCAAGAGGAGGACCTATTCGTCATTTTGCGACCAGGTCCTTTCATCTGCTCTGAATGGGACTTCGGCGGATTGCCAAGGTAATTTTCAACAAATTCCTGGTAACACAAATCTTATTAGTTTCCTATAACACTTGGGCTCTCTACAGCTGGTTGTTGCGTGATCCCGAAATGAAAGTTCGCAGTTCCTACCCCGGATTCTTGGAGGTGGCAGATGCCTACTTGACAGAAGTGTTCCGACGCGTAGTCGACTTGCAATTTCAACGAGGAGATGGACCCATTATTGCTATTCAAGTAAGCGACTAGCAAGTTTATATCGATTAATTGGGTACTCAAAGCCCTTCACATTTTTCTTATCAGGTGGAGAACGAATACGGAGCCTTTGGAGTAGGGGACGAACCGCGTGACACGCAATATTTGATTCACCTGCGAGATAAGATGATTGAACTGGGAGCGAGAGAGATGTTTTTCACGTCCGACACACCTACGAAGAATGCCGATTTAGGGGCAGTTCCCGGAGAGTTACAGACAGCCAATTTCCAAAAAGATGCTGATCCCGAATTTGACGCGCTCGACTTGTTGCAACCGGACAAACCGTACATGGTTGCCGAATTCTGGAGTGGATGGGTTAGTTGATTTTACCTTCAGTTGTGCTTGTGCATAATGAATATTCTTCACTAATCGCTCCATTCATTTAGTTTGACCACTGGGGGAAAGGTTACCACGGAGGCTCATCTGTAGAAGGTAAACCAATTATAGTTTTAAAAAATTAATAAGTTTACAATTATAACTTGTTGTTGAAACCAGAGTTTTCCTACACGCTGGAACGGATTTTCACTCGAAACAGTTCAGTCAATTTTTACATGTTTATCGGCGGAACAAGTTTCGGGTTCATGAACGGAGCCAATACGCTCCCTGTCTTTCCTTTCTACGCCCCCGATGTTAGCAGCTATGGTGCGTATTACAGAGCTCTCGTATTTTTCTTAAATTCTTTTTGAACGGCGCAATGAATTGAACATTTTACAGATTACGATGCACCTCTGTCCGAAGCAGGCGATTACACTGACAAATACTACGCTGCCAAAGATCTCATTGCTCGATTCAATAGAATTCCCAACATCTATATGCCCGCTATGCCAGCCGAAAGCGTTAAAACTGTTTATCCCGCCATTCAAGCAACAGAACATCTAACGCTAGATGATCTTCTCCTTCAGTTGGTAATACTTTAATCAAACTGAACTTAAATGGGAAGTAAAATCTTACCAACGGTGTGTAGCCGAGTAACTTGGTGATCCAATCGGACAATTTGCTGGCCATGGAAGATCTTCCAATTAACAACGGCAATGGCCAGAGTTACGGATATATTTTATATCGAAACACTGCCAGCTTGACAGGTGGTGCACATACCATCCAAACTGTTGGTCACGTCCGCGATTTGGCTGTTTTCCTGCTGGACCAGCAACGTTTGACACCTGATTGGAAAAACGACCTTCAGCTGAATGATTTCGGCTTTTGGGCACTAGAGTAACTTAATTTAATAAAGGCGATATGACAGATTAATTCCAAACTGATATTTCGATTTAGGAATCGAACATTCGACTTCAACGCTGATAAAGGAGACACCAACTATGTAGTAGATTTGCTGGTGGAAAACATGGCAAGGTAAAAAAAAATAAATAAATAAAAATATCGAATAATTTCTCGAAGAGTCATTGTAATCTCCTTTATGATTCCATCTACAGGAATAATTTTGGCCCACCAAGCTACTTCGCTCAGAAACGAGGTTTGCCAGAGGGACCTGTTTTGCTAGACGACGAAGAAGTGGTTGGATGGACAATCTTTCCTTTAGAATTTACATCAGCTTGGGTACGCGGGTAAGTCGAATAGCAGTTGGTTTTTAAATTTCTTACATATCGTGCTTAGTAAAGGATTATTTTAATAGATTGACAAATTGGAATGCCTCTCCAGCTCCACCAACGACTGTCATTTGTCCTACACTTACCAAGTCAACTTTGACGATTGCTGATGATCCAACTGACACGTACATTACGACTACCGGATGGGGTGATGGTAACCGAGGTGTCGTCTTTGTCAATGGTTTTAATGTCGGTCGTTATTCGGGCATTGGTCCCACGAAAACTCTTTACATTCCGGCTCCATTGTTGAGCCGTGGCGACAATACCGTAAGTTCTATTTGCTTTTTCCGTACTTTCAGGACTGGCATGATCTCAACTGAGCTTGTTTTTCCTTGCAGATTCTGGTTTGGTCCCTGTTCGATCCCGTGACGACTATCGCGTTCACAGATCAGCCAGATTTAGGTAAGTTATGTGGTAATAAGGTACAGTTTGGTCTCAAGCTTCTAAATCACTAAAGATAGCACAAGTATCATTTGCCCGTGTACATCTACGGGAGATGTTTGCCAAGATATGTGCCGTCTTGGATTCTTGTCCTGTATTTGATACAAATGCGTTCTCAGTTTTTGAAATTTACAATTATCTGAATGATTTAATAATACAATATTTCTTTTTTAATACTTTAAGGTCCATCAATTCAACCGTAAACCATGACGCCGCGTCTTGAAATCAACGTTTCGATATCAGCAGTATTCTTCATACAAGTTGCTCTGTAGAGAAATGTTTTTGTATTTCTAAAATGAAAAGAAGAAACCAATAAATTACTTTCCTTTGCCTGCAAAATACATTTTATTCCTAGCTAAATACTTATGATTATACAAACCTAATAGATAATTCAATACATGACTTTGAAAAAAAAAAAATTACCCTTTAGCTGTGCAATTAACTCAACAACAAGTCCAAACTTCATTGTTACACAATACAAAAGTTAAAGTTTGCCCTGAGAATTGAAAAAACCAAAACATGGTTACAGAATATGCATGTAGGCAACCCAATTTCATTACTACCATGGAATATGGACAATATTTCAAGGCTAGGCAAAGATACATAAAAATTTAAATGTGTTTTCTGTCTAAGCAGGTCATGTTTTGAAAATTTCAGTTTTATTTACCGAAGAATAAATAACTCTAGGAGAAAATTGACTGTTTAGTGATTATGTTGGTTGAATAAGCATGAAAAACCCACTGTACTATATCATGTAACAAATAACACCTTATCATTGCGATAACGTGGGAATGATGACGAGGTTAACAAACCTGGACTTATATAAATAGGACACCACTACACAAATAGTTGATTAAAAAAACCAAAGGAAATGACCAGGTTGACAGGAATATTGGTAAGATTCATTAGAAAGCTTACCAGAGTTGATACAGGATGTTTACATTTGACAACATGCTTTCTAGACGTGTCTTCTGCCACTGCTGGCTTACGCCCAGAACGATGTCAGCTGGTATGATTATTACACAGCAGGCGGACGAACATCAGGACTCGTTGCTGCCAGCAAAGATGGATTTTTACTGAATGGAAAACCATTTCACATCATCAGCGGAGCTGTTCATTATTTTCGAATTCATCCAACTCAATGGCGTGATCGACTGAGAAAACTACGGGCAATTGGCGCCAACACTGTTGAAACGTATGTAAATTGTCTAAAACAGATGACAATTCATATGAATGTCAAGGCAATTATAGGTACATGCCGTGGAACCTTCACGAGCCTCGTCGTGGAGAATATGATTTCAGTGAAGGCCAAAATGATATGTCCTATTTTCTTAATGTGACCGCTTTTGTCGAAATGGCTCAGCAAGAGGACCTATTCGTCATTTTGCGGCCAGGCCCTTACATCTGCTCTGAATGGGAGTTTGGTGGATTGCCAAGGTAATTTTTCAGTCATTTTCGTCGATTCTGTGAATAGCATTAATTGCGAACTGGGTGTGGCCATTCTTCAGTTGGCTTTTACGTGATCCTGAGATGAAAGTTCGCACTTCCTATCCTGGATTCCTCCAGGTGGCTGATGGTTACTTGACAGAAGTATTCCGACGCGTAGCTGATTTGCAATTTCAACGAGGGAATGGGCCTATCATTGCCTTTCAAGTAAACTGCTACAAATTTTTCATTACTCTTCTGTTAGCCATAATTTTTACTGTTAGGTTGAGAATGAATACGGGGCTTTCCGAGAAGGTTCAGAGGTGCCCGAAACGCAATATTTGATTCATTTGCGAGACAAGATGATTGAATTAGGGTCAATTGAAATGTTCTTTACGTCAGACACACCCTCGAATAACGGTGACTTGGGGGCTGTTCCAGGTGAGTTACAGACAGCCAATTTTGCATACGAAGCGGATAAACAATTTGATGCCCTCGACGTGCTACAACCAACAAAACCGTACATGGTGGCTGAGTTTTGGAGCGGATGGGTTCGTATTTTTCCCCAAGTTACTTCTGAACTAATTTTAATGGCGCTTTCTTTTTAGTTTGATCACTGGGGTCAACTCTACCACGATGGAACGTCTTTAAATGGTACTAGAGTTGCATTAATCTATATTCATTGAGTATGCTAAGCGAAGTAAATCTGTTTTGGGAACAGACTTTACTTACGTCCTGGAACGTATCTTCGCTCGAAACAGTTCAGTGAATTTCTACATGTTTATTGGTGGGACAAGTTTCGGATTTATGAACGGAGCAAACTTACAATCCTCTTTCCCATTTTACGCTGCCGATATCAGCAGTTACGGTAAAAGATCCCTTTCATTTCCATGTCGTTCCTGATACAATTAATAGTTTTTTCTTTATGCAAATATTTCAGATTACGATTCACCTTTAAGCGAAGCAGGCGATTACACTGACAAATACTACGCTGCCAAAGACCTCATCGCTCGATTCAACAGAATTCCTAACATCTACATGCCCCCTATGCCAGCCGAAAGTATTAAAACTGCTTATCCCGCAATCCAAGCAACAGAACATCTAACCCTGGAAGATCTTCTTCTTCAATTGGTAGCAATTCAAACACACTTAACGAAATCGAAATGTAAATCTTACCCTCTGTTTGTAGCCCAGCTACTTGGTGATCCAGTCGAACAATTTGCTTGCGATGGAAGACCTTCCGATCAATAATAATAACGGCCAGAGTTATGGGTATGTTTTGTACCGAAACGCAGCCACTTTGACAGGGGGGGCACACACCATCCAGACAATCGGTCACGTACGGGATTTAGCCGTTTTGTTGGTGGATCAGCAACGTTTGACACCTGACTGGAAAACTGAAATGCAGCTGGGAAATTTTGGCTTTTGGGCAACAGCGTAAATGATAATTTTAGCATTACATACCTCGAATATTTTTGAACGATTCTTCCTTTGTTAGGAATGCCTCATTTGAATTTGTTACTCAGGATTCTGCAAACAGTCACACAGTTGATTTACTAGTAGAAAACATGGGGAGGTAAAACAATAAGAAAACATTTTAGGTACAAAGTTTTTTAACAAATAAAAATTTTAAAAACAAAAATTACAGGAATAATTTTGGCCCTCCAAGCTACTTTCATCAGAAAAGAGGTTTACCTGAAGGACCTGTTTTACTGGACAACGAAGAAGTCGTTGGATATACAATCTTTCCTTTGGAATTTACGTCAGCTTGGGTTCGCAGGTAAGACGAATTGCAATTGATATATAAATACTTCCCGAATCATGCTTAATAGTTACGATTCTATTTTAATAGTTTGACAAATTGGAATGCCTCTCCAGCTCCACCGCCGACTGTCATCTGTCCTACACTTACCAAGTCAACTTTGACCATTTCTGATGATCCGACCGACACGTACATCACGACCACCGGCTGGGGTGACGGTAACCGAGGTGTCGTCTTTGTCAATGGTTTTAACATTGGTCGCTATTCGGGCATTGGTCCCACGAAAACTCTTTACATTCCAGCTCCATTGTTGAGCCGTGGTGACAATACCGTAAGTTCCATTTGCTTTTTCTGTACTGGCGAGACTGGCAAGATCTCAACTGAGCTTCTTTTTACTTGCAGATTCTGGTTTGGTCCCTGTTTGAGCCCGTGACGACCATCTCGTTCGCAGATCAGCCAGATTTAGGTAAGTTATGAGCTAATGGGGTAGTGTTTGGTTTCAAGTGTCCAAATGACGAAAATAGTTATACGTCCGTCATGCGTATTGTGAGCGTGAGTGTGTGCTCGATTCACGTCACGATCGACGCATTGCGCACCGCAATGCGTCTAGCCGGTCTGGGTATTCGTGTTTCTGCTGAGTGCGGGCGTTCGCCTTCGGCTGTTTTTTTAGCCGAGGCCATTAAATTTCCAACGTTGTATGAATGCAGAATTGACTGTTTTTCTTCTCAATCAAGGTCCGCCCAAATATCCGTAACTCGAGCCACTTCCGTACAACGACATCGTGCATTTCTTGTTTCTGGTTTTTTCATTAAGGATTTTCCTGCTAGACAAAAAATACATTCGTTATACAAGATGACAATAAGAGGAAAAATAAACAATACCACAAACTTTCACGACGGCTGAAGATGGTCCTCGTTATTCTTCTCATTAACTGCTCCAGCCGAACAAACATCAAGATCAATTCCAAGGTCCAAATGGCACGGTCAACATTTTGGGCAGTACACGCGAGTGTATTTATAAGCTTTTGTATTCATCATACAGCCATGCGACATAAACACCAATGCAATTAATTAACTGTTGTTTAGACACGTCTCTCGCATTCCTTAAATCGCCACTTTTTCTATAGCGCGGAAAGAACGGGTTGGGGTGGGACGAAGGTAAGAGGGTAAGGGGTTTTGCAAAAATTTCTCTATTTCGAGAAAATGGAAACGTCAACAAGGGCGTAGGACATGAGAGAGAGAAAAAAAAAGAATCAACGGGATTTTATTTTATAAGGTAGAAGAGGATGAAGGGACAATAGAGGGTGTGCAATCATCATCTAACTTTGTCGCCATCGTCAATTCAACATAAGAAAGGGTAGAATGAAAGAAAAAGCCTGACCCTAAACTCTTTATTTTTTGTTATTTTTCTGTGATCGTTTTTCTCCCACCTTTTTTGTTTTCCCGCAGCACACACAGAAGTAGGTAGTGGCTTTACAACTGATACGGAAACAATTGTATTATTTTTGTTTTTCTTTTGTATGTAATAATATTGACCTACTCACGAACTGAAATTGCATTTTAAAATCATAAAAAAATAACTCGGCATGACGCTGGGGGTAGGTGAATGAATAAGAAAAAAACCTATCAGAGACGAGAGATAGAAAAAGAGGAAAAGAAAGAGAAAGATAATAGCGAGAAAAAGAGTAATGAAGAATCAGGGATGTAGAGACATACACATGAGACACATAGCACAGCTTCACGCAGTTACGCCAACGATGAGGAGGGAGGAGGGCAGCAGCGGGGAAAAAAGTATCTAGTTCCGAGTTTTGAACGTTCGAAAGAAAAAAAGACATTTTTGTTTCAGAGCCATAATAGGAGGGAGGTAAAGGAGCAGCATTGCAGTGCACACACCATGGAGGCACGCTGTCGACAAAAAAGAAAAAGAGGCGGATAAAGGGATAGTGTGAATGAGAAAGAATTATTTTGTCAAATTAATTGGCAACAGCAGCCTGCGTGTGTATGTGTGAGGGTTGTCGTGGAACCGCCCTCCTCCTAAAATGGGGTGATGAGAGATTTTCTTGACGGGGAGGACGAGGTGAAGGAGAGAAATTGCCGCGTATCAATCCACCAGGTGGATGTCGAGAGGTGATTTTTTTTTTTTTCCTGTACAACAAACGGAGGGAAAGAGGAAGGAGAAGGTGTCGTTGGGATGGAGGGGAGGGGGGTAAGGACGACACAGTCTACAATACGTGAATTAATTTTTTTTTCTTTTTCATTTTGGTTGCAGAGGGACTCGCAATAAACTACACATCCTCTGCTATCCGTCGATTTGGTATGATGGGGTTCGAAATAGAAATAAACAAAGAAAAACAAAAAATGATGTGGGAAATAAATCATGGGTAAGGGGACGTCTGCGATCCTCGACTTAACAAAAGTCTTCCAGAAAGCAGCCCCGGGCGATAAATCCGAAGGAATATATTTTCCCGCGCTCAACAAGAGACTAATGTCCTGAAATCTAAGTTTGCTTGTTGTTACAAATTACAATTTTCTTTTTTTTTTTTAGCTGTTGGGAGGTTTGAAAAAAAGTCTGGCCCTTTTCCTTTGTTTCATTCATTCCTTTCTTCCTCAATGAAGGGTTTTACTTCTGTCTCTATCTTGTGTTTTGTTTCGTTTCACGCTAAATGAATGTTTCCATGGCAGCAGTTGCAATCGATAATTAAGACTTCTAAGCTTTTAAAAACTTCCATTTAATTCAAAAAAAAAAAAAAAAAAAAAGAAGAAAAAAAAGTATCCCCTTTCTTCCTTGGTTCAGCTCCTGTTTCTGCCATGCACGTCTGAGGAGATAGTTATTTAAATTCTTTCTGTTGCTTTTTGTTTCTTCTTATCGTATGTTGTCTTCTTATGCAGTACCGACAGCTCCAAGAGTCTCACCGGTCGCAGCACAGACATCAGGTGGTGAGTGAATGTGACCTCCTGTGGCCCCAGAAGCTCCTGCTGCCGAAGATCCTTCCGGTCCGCCTGCCGAATTAGGAGACCCCGTGGCTGAGGAATCCTGAGACGGGGACGCGGCGTTTATGACGCCCATCAAACCGCTAGTGCCTCGCATATGCGGTGGAATTAGCAGAGCGTTCAGGGCTGGCTGAATCTTTAGCTCTATAATCCATCATCGGATGGTGATACGAGTAAGTGAAAAACATACACAATTATTTCGAAATTGGACACAGTGTGATTAATGAACCGCTAGATAGACGCTGTTACCATGTTCAGTAAAGTTGAAGAGGACGGGCAGTTCTCGCCCATTGGGTAACCTCGTATGAGGGTCCCTTAGTTCTTCGAAAAAGGTGTGAGCGCACGCCTCCAAAGGCGAGATGCGCGCAGAGGGGGTGTATTCCAAGAGACGCGAGACTAAATCGATCGCTTCCAATGGCGTCCGAGCACGGAAGACCTAATACAAACACAAAGATAATGAATCGAAGTGGTGGGAATCAAAATGTGCGGTAATGTCTAATACAATGCCGAATAGTGAGGACTTTAACTGTAATGTTTTGTCTAGCATCCCTTCATCAGAAAAAACAAAACAAATTAAAATACGAAAAAACAAAATCGAAATATGAAAATGAAAAAGCCTACACAAATCATGGGACGCAAACGAGGGGTACGGAGTGGGCAAGTATGTCGAGAATACTAGTTTTCATGCACCAAACATTTGCTCATTTGAGTGTCTGTATCAGCAAGGGCTAACAGACATACAAGCGATCGATACGTTATTTTATTTATTATTTACTGTGTTTCCTACCTACTCGTGTCAGCAAGGTAAGACCGAGGGATTTAAACATGACGGGCGTTAAGGCGAAAGAGACAGGATTCTACTTACGCGAAACTTAACCACAGGTTTAGCTTCAGCCCGACTCACAGTAATTTTCTCGAGCATCGACTGCCGATAAAAGGGGGAGAAAAAAAAAATAAAAAAACAAAACAAAAAGAACAAAATATACGTCGTAAGCACATGATGATTTGACGTCGTATACGGTTCGTTTAAAGGTCATAACCCATGTAGAAAAAGGGTCTTGATGGCCACGTGCAAGGAAAATGAAATCGTACAAAAAGAAGAAGGGGAAGCTTAGTGAACAGGTGAACACAGGGAATAACCATCAGAGTTGCGCAACCCAAAAATAAAAAAAGGGGAAACCTATCAAAATCCTCAGGGATAAAAAAGGAATACAGAAGTTCCGCCACTATGCAAAGAGAACAAATGAAGGAAATGCCTGATAATCGCACAGTAACAATGTGCATCAATCAAAGATGGGTGTTTCGCCAACCTGCGTTTAAGCCAATTCCTTAATATTACGTTACGACTTTCATTGCAAAGCAAACGTTGCCTACTACTAGCTAAAACGTACACACAAACCGAGGGATCGATACCATCATCATCGATCTATCAAAACAAAAGAAATGATGGGTGGGTTACATTTTTGTCCTTTACAGTTTCTGTTGGAAACTGTAGGGAACTCATTAAAAAGAAATAAACACAAGACAAATATTCCTAGAGCGGAGATGTGGCCTTTTCTAACTTCCACCAACTTACTCAAAAGCAACATGATAATAGCGCACCGGGAAGAAAGCAATCCTCTAAAATATACGAACATAACCCATTTCAGTTAAGATGAGGAAACGTGAGGTGGAACAATTTTTTAAATGTTTCAAAAATAATTATTATTCTAAAAAAAAAAAAACGAGAAAGATTCAAAGAACCAAAAATGCCAAAAGATGTTGTCGGTAAAAGCAAAGGAAAAAACAAAAAAACAAAAAACAGTAGAAAAATTACCTTTTGCCAAGGGTGTGCTTTGATCTGAGGAAACTTGAATTCGGTGTAGTTTGGATTCATTTCACGGATTTGCTCTCGCGTGGGAGTGCCCAAGACTTTGATAATCTCCACCAACTGATCGACCCCGGAATCGCCAGGGAAAATTGGCTGGCCTAAAAGCAGCTCGGCCAAAACGCAGCCAGCACTCCAAACATCTGGTTAATGTGATTGTAAAAAATTCAAGCAACTGAGTGAATGAAGGGAATTAAATAGTATTACCAATATTCGTGGTGTAGTCGGTGGCTCCGAAAATGAGCTCAGGTGCCCGATAATAACGTGAACAAATATAAGAAACATTAGGCTCGCCCTGGACCAAGTGCTTGGCACTTCCGAAATCACAAAGCTTAAGCACGCCCGACTCGGGATCAAGCAACAAATTTTGTGGTTTGATGTCCCGGTGACAGATTCCCAACGAGTGAATGTAGGCCAGACTCCGAAAGAGTTGATACATATATAGTTTGATAAAGCTGATAGGAATAGTCTGTTTGGATTTGCTATAGTGACGTGCCACTTTGTAAACCGTTTCGGGAATAAATTCCAAAACCAAATTGAGAAACACCTCATCTTTCTAAAAAAAAACCAGAAAAAATTCAAAAATATGCAATATGTTAGATAAATCAACATTTGAAAGAAAAAACAGAAAACGACCTTTTCTCCACTGGAATAGAAGAAGTACTTCAATTTGACGATGTTGCAGTGTTCCAGACGCCGCATAATCTGCAGCTCGCGATTCTTTAAGAAACAAAGAAAAAAACTTCACTTCAGTACAACCACACAAAAAATAGTTTCAGTTGTAATTTACTTTGAATCGCTTGTCTTGAAGAACTTTTTTAATGGCCACAAGTTCACCGGTCTCACACAATTTGGCTTGATAGACAACACCAAAACTGCCATTTCCAATTACTTTAGCATCTGTGTAAGCCACTTCTTGAGCTCTATCAGGTCCCTGTCCAGGGGTTGCCACCACTGTGGTGATCTTACTCCCATCTTTACCTAGATTATGGCATTGGAAAAAGATTAAAATTGAAAATGATGAACCCACTACATGGTGGGTGCGAAACAATGGCTAAACTTAATTTTTCATACCAAATGAAGGATTTAGGGATGTCTTGTCAGCAAAGGAGGTGGTACGCGGCCGTCCGCTCATTTTAAAAATTGTAATGTTAACTTGACTCACGCCAAGAACATAGCTGTACACTACAGTCTACACACAGAAGACACACCTGACACAGATGAAGACACTTGACACTCGACACAACCTCTGCTTCAGAAATCTCTTTAGTAATTTGTATATTATTTTAATATATCAAAGATGAGTACTGTGCTGCAAGAATCTTTTAGATGTGTAAAGCAGTACAGAGGCGGGTGTCAGTGGAAAAACGTTCAAGTGACTAGTTTTTCACACTGTAAATCCCGTCAGTGATTCTGATGGCTAACGCCATTTGGGCCTCTATGCTTCGTTCGATAGGGGGGGGGGGGAGAGAAAAAAGTATCAAATTTTCAACAACTGCCTAATGAATAGACGAAGATTATAAGTCACTCGCCAAGTCCGCTGTATCAAGTTCACAACTGTTATTTGCGAGCAGCGGGAAAAATGACTGGCAATCGCTAGTAAAACTAGCTCGGGCTGAGGACATACGGAAACGACGCCATTTAAGATTTTCCACTACAATATGGCGGAACTTTCGTCTTTTGCCACCAGGTGGTAGTCGATTGCTCTGTAAAATTTGGCAACACTGGCCTATTATTTCTGTTGTTGTTCTGCTTTGCTTCAGAGCTTCACTTTATCACGTACACAAAATACTCCCAGCTCTCCGACAGATGGTAGCATCTGTATTCCGCGCCATGTTCAAAATTATTTTTTTTCCGGGACAGATTTTCAATCCAAGACGGAGACTGACACATTAGACATTTTGTGTTCTTTTTATCCTGAAAAAAAAAAAAAAACGATCTGCGCTTCAGATGACCTGTCTGCTAAAAATTTTCGAAAGCAATAAAGCAATTTTTTAAAGCCTTACCGTACATACGAATAAGGGCATTTTTGGAAAACTTATTTGGCATTAGTTATCTTATTAAAATGGTAATGCAAGGTATCTCAAGAAAAAAAAAAAGTATATATGCCTACCTACTCATGCATTTCATGAATTCACGTACGATTGACGCAATTCATCGTCTGCTAGGCGTCGCTTTTTATGGAAAAAATTTTAACTTGACATTTGGTCATTGTCCTACTTTAAATCAAGGCGAAATGGATGATGGAAAAATGTCAGAATGCTGCATTATATCCCTGATTCTTGATTAAGAAGAGTCATTAAATACGCAATCACAGAACTTGTCGTTCGTTCACAGTAAATTTGTTATTAAATAGTGTACCTTGTCTGTTCATCCTATCTAAAAGTTTAATTTTAGGAAATGTTGGCATTATTGGCTCTCAAAAGGATAGCTTTAGTTTCAACCTTACTGGTTGTTTTGATCTCAACATTCCTTTTCATGAAGATTCCAAAATTCCATTCAGATCTGTACAACTTGAGTGAGTACAAAACCATCAAGGTGAGATTAGTATATTAAAAGCTATTGCCTGCTCTAACTCCAGTCATTTACAGAAAAAACTTTTTTTTTTATAGAAAAGTTGTTCAGGAAAACAACTTATACTTTTGTGGACAAAATTTTTTGAAAGTGATGATTTCCATATTGGGTTAGGTAGCAAACCTTTTATGCAGTGCAAAACCTCTGGCTGTTGTGTAACAAATAACCGCAATTTCTTTGACACTAGTGCTGCTATTATATTCCATATCAGGTATGGTAAAATAACATTGAAGAAGATGTCATCATAATCTCATTATACTACCTCTGACACCTAAAATGAATCAGAGATTTGGACTTGAAAGACATGCCACCCCATCGATCTGCTAACCAGCGCTGGATTTTTTTCTTACAAGAATCTCCTCATCACACTCCAAACATTTTATATGACCTTAATAATATTTTCAATTGGACAATGACTTACAGGTTTTGTTAATATGCTATTTGCCTGAATCTCAGATTTTCTACATCAAACACACATCTACATATAACTGTAGAACTGATTCTGACATCTACATGCCATACCCTGTTCTGGAACCGACTGCAGGATCTTCGTTTGAATTTCAAATATGGAACAAGACGTTTGAACCTGATGTTTTGAAGGACCAAATACGACAGAAAAAAAAACTCGCAGCGTGGTTTGTTTCAAACTGCTTCACACAAAGCGGGCGGGAAAAATATGCTTCTGAGCTACAAAAGTACGTTCACGTTGACGTATATGGAAAATGCGGACCTTTAGTGTGTGCCAATCATCTTCAATGCTGTAAGTACTGTATATAGTCTAAAATATTCAAATTGGGTGATCTCCATGTTAACTAGATTTGTATTTCAGACCAAATGTTAGAGCAACAATATAAATTCTACCTCTCTTTCGAGAATTCCATCTGCCGCGACTATGTTACAGGTGCTACAAAACTAAAGAGTTGTTTCTATCAAGGGTCTTTAAGTTCCCCATGCAATTCAGAAAAATTTTACAACGCCCTTCTCTTCAATGTCGTGCCAGTAGTTTATGGTGGTGCCAATTATAATGCAGTTGCGCCTAAAGGCTCTTACATTGATGTTCGTGATTTTACGTCAGGTAAGTACTAAATAATATACATTCACTTAAACCTCACACACCTGACTACTGATACTTGTTTTGCCAGCAGTTCGGCATCTTGCACAGTACCTGAAATTCTTGGATAAAAACGACAGTGCCTACTTGCGGTATTTTGATTGGCGGAAAACTCCATCAGGCATATCAGCCTTACCGCGTTTTATTCAAGGCTGGTGCACGCTTTGCAGGTACACATTTTTCTTTTCGAATTTGAACATGTTATGATTATTACATTATTTCTCTCATTTACGGTTTGCAGTATGCTTAATAACACCTCGTTACCCTTAAAGTCTTATTCAAATATTCATTCCTGGTGGTTTGAAAAAGGCCACTGTGAAAATGATCGTACAAATATTCACAAGTTAACAACTTAGTGTCATTATCTGTGTTTATCGAGCGAGACTTGTTAAATAAAGAGATTTACGTTGCTCTACGCTTTGAAAGTAGTTAGTTCACGATTTGGGTAAACTTTCGTTTACAGTTAACACCAAGTAACAACAACATTGTAAAAAATGTATCGATTAATTTGTATTTACTCATCCATAAGACTTTAAAGTCGACTATCGTTTCTTCCACGTGAACTTTTTTCGAGCACCAGCTTGACCGGGCTTCTTCCTTTCACGTGTTCGCGGGTCAAATGAAAGAAGTCCGGCTAAATGGAAAAATATTGATTTAAATATGTTTAGGTTAAGAATCTAATATCTCGATTGTTACCCAAACGCATGCGCTCTATGGTCTCTGCGTTTACGAAAGATCTCAGGCACATGGAAATGCCAAGGCGAATCGCACCCGATTGGGCAGAAGTGCCACAGCCATCCACAGTAGCCACAACGTCAACTTTCCCTAGCATATCGTTGAATTGTAAAGGGAAAATTATCTGAAACACAAATACTTTCATTACGTTACCATTAAGATAAGAAAATAAGACACATGTTACCTGCTTTTTATCTTGTTCTCTTTGGAAAAAGTGTATGTCTGTTTCGTTAATACTAATCACACCAGTACCCTGACCAATTACTTTCACGGTAGCATTAGAGGTCTTTCGCCGGGCATTATACGTCATGTAGGGGCGACCCGATTCATCACGCATCAACTAAGATAATACATGGAGTATCGAATACGAACTCACTTCATTACTTCCTTGCTATAACAATGTAATTATCCAGATTAATGATACCTCAGGAACTTGTTGTATTTCAACTTGGGCAGCTAGTTGACGTCGAAATTGCATGATGAAATCTTTCTCGATGACAGAATATGGATGTTGACTAAAGCGTTCGAACGTTTTGATCAAATTCGCATACTACCAAAACCAATAAAGAAAAGGGGAAAAAAACGTTATTGTGCAGTTTTCCCACTAAAAAAATCATTTATCACCTGAGCATCAGTCAATGACTCAAGAAGAACATTCTCAATTTTTTGTTTTGGTATCCATTCAGACCCAAACAGAAACCTACATCCAATGGGAAAGTAAATTTTAGATATAAATAAAGAATAAACAAAGACAATTTACAATTCTGTAGGTGTTTGGTTTTGAATTCCCCTGCTTATTATTTTATCTTCATGTCTATCCAGTTGCTTAAATTTTACTGCTAAATCCTAATTTCAAACAACAAATTTAGGTATTCCATTATTTGATAGTAAAACTACTATGTTTTGCTTTTACATGCATGAGTGTGTAGTAATTTGGTTTTGATGTGTAGAACAAACTGTGATAGGGTCGCCCATTAACATCAAATTCTGCTGCCTTACGTTTAGGATAGATCTCATCAGGATGTTTCATCATTGGTCTTGCTCGTGGGTCAAACAGCCCAGATGGAAACAAATATCTTATAGCCTCCTGAATATTAAAGAGGGTAAATAATTGAAACTTTACACACACTGTTATAAAAGTTACATCAACATCAGTTTGCGTGAAGAACTCAGGGTCTTTCCCCATCATGTTAGCCAAATGTCGTTTTCCTATGTTGTACTCATGTAATTGCTGTTTGATGAAATTGTCTACAAAGGAAAAACATTACGCCACAAAACTTGCTGCAAATCTTTCTACGAAAATTGATACCATGGATTTTTGCACGCTCCATGTATGACTTCATAGCTTTGCTCATTTTTTTCGTATCGCTCTGTTCAAAATCTAATGCATGGCCGTCTTTTGAAACTGATTCGTTGAGTTTAAGAGATCCATTTTGGAACAGAGGAGCAGAAAAAAAATATGATCGAACCTAAATAATTTGAAAATGATTGAATCTCCACGTCTTTTGATAAACAAAGTTCTGTTTGTATGTACCCCCCTAAAACATTTTGAAGGGAAAACTACCAGTTCTCTTAGCACTGCCATGTGTACACCGTCTGCACTGCACTATCATGTATTAACTATCAAGACACTAAGAGCATGAAGGAGGAATGGAGGAGGCGCAACTCGGGCTAAAAAGTGTCGAGATGCTGTAATTGCCGTTGGCAATAGATTAGTTCTTTTTTTTGTCACTAGATGCGCATAAACTGCCAGATGGTCTTACTGTGTATGTGAATTGGTGTTGGAAGACGGTAAGAGAGCCATTTCCTGAAAGACCGCCTTGTTTTCTTCCCTTACTCACCAAATAATCTTCTCGGATAATTTATTGGTTAAGTAGAAAGTCACTCACGATAATGAGCTGTATTGATGGAAAACACTGCGATCTAGAATGTCTTCTTTGCCCTCTTTTTGTCACTGTACTGATAAGATTTAGGCTTATCAAGTAAATTCGTTTAGCAACTCGTTAGTGGGAAGAAAGGGACGATATAAGTTTGATATTGTTTTCGTTTTTTGTATCTTAACCGATGTATTATCGATTATGAAATTAATTCCAATTTTTCGGTTTGACTTCTAACATGAATTGGAAAGATTTCGATACTTGGACTTGATATCGATCCCCAAAGCAAGGAGATGATCGATTGTGGTCAATATAAATCGAAAAGAAATTATGATTAATAACTATTTAGTGTCCAACTTCCTCATCTGTGTTTGCTAGGTATAGACCACGAACGGATGCTGAGTTGTCAGTTTTCAAAATGGTCGAAAATCTCGATTGTGGTAAGGCAGCCTAAAATTAACACAGGCTTCTTATGGAGACCCTTTTTAAATTAAATCATTAAGTGAGAAATAACTAGTCTTTTCTATTTATTATTTTTTTTTCTGATAAGTCATCATTCTAGCTAGTACCTTGTTTTTTTTTATTCCTGAAAAACTATGGTATATATTTTAATTTAATTTTTTTCCGGGATTGTTTACATAAGTTCGTCGGCTAGTCTCAGGATTGAAAAGTCAAGAGTCATCGCAAATCTCAGAATTCATGTAGAGCGCGTTATTGGAAACATAAGAAAGAAATTTACCATTTTACGTGGACCAATTAAGATTCGGGATTTGTGCACTGATCCTCACGATGAAACATTTGTTGACAAAATAGTCATTGTTTGCTGTTGTTTGCTAAACGCCATGCCAAGTGTTGTCCCCCCTACTTGAATCACTATGTAAAATGTGCTGAAATAAATATACCATTTTCACTCGAAATTTCAATTTGTATTCCACATTCTTATTCCATATTACACTAACGATAACTTATATTACTTAATTTTTGTAATTTAATGGTTTGCGGGTTGTATGTGTGAGATCCAAATTAGTCTTTGGTAAGCGTTTTGCATTGACAGAGCTTGAGGTTTGATTTTCTTTGTCGTTGCTCTTCTTTGCTTTCTTCTCATCAGACAAACAGTTTTTACAGATCCACTTTGGTCCAAATCGTATTCTCTGCGGTATGATGCAGCATTTGTGAAATACCTTTATAATGCAGTTTACATTCCTGCAAATAACAGTTTCCTCCCCAGGTAGATGTTGTTGGCAAATGCAGTAAAAGGAATGTGAAGTATTCAATGCTGTTTGATTTCCTGTCTGGACGTTTATATCTTCCTCCATATTAACATGTCCAACCGTGGCTTCATTTTCAATTAGGTTTGTCATTGCAGTTTCAACATTATTATGCGCATACTGTGCTTGAAATACTGGTGACTGTGATGCACAGGCTTGTGAATTACTAACAGGCGTATTGACTTCGATCACAGAATGTTCTTCCATCATAGTTACAACTTGGTGACTAGCGTAAAAATAATCGCTAACTAGTTGAGGTAGTAGTACTTCTCTGAAGTAAAATTGAGATCGTATTCTTATCTCGTTGCACAATAGTATGTCTTCAGGCACATATACCACAGCGACGTCATTTTCAATGTAGACCATGAATAACGCAAATTTACGCTTAGTTACAAGGAGCTGCTGCTGAACTTGATAGTAGTATGGGTGATTCTTTTTCAGATTAAATACTTGTGTTTCTTCATCATAGCTTAAGTAAAAGTCTTTATGTGATGTACAAACTTCCTTCAAACTGACAGCATACCTACAAATGCATATAGGAAAACCTATTTACTTATTGGGTCTATCTATGACTTTCTTGCTTTATGTAAAACAGTGTTGAAATGTGGCAATTACAAATGTTGAAATACCTATGTTTCCAGGAACATTTTGCCTCAATTACACCCATGCCATGACACTTGCAATGAAACAGCGCATCGGGTGAAGCTGCTACTTCCGGGAACTCAGATGAGATTATTAATCCACATTTAGTTACATTGAATTGATGATGTAAATTTCTCTTCTTTAACATTTTGCAGCCTTTTGTTATGCACCTATTTTCATTATCAACTCCATACCTTAAATAAGGAGATCATGAATACCTATGAGATAAATAACTTGCTGTACAATAAGACATACCGCGTAGCTTCTGTTGAAAATGCTTTTTCGGCAGGGTAGCAAGACTTTTTCAATAACCATAGTGCAGGTTTCTTTATGTTTGCATTGAAAATTGGGTAAGCATTTGATGCTGTACACCTTCCAGCTCGAAATAATTGCCAAAATTGCGTTTTTTTCTGGCCTATTGTACACCTGTTTACATTCTCACTCTGAACTTCTGTGACACTTAGTGTGCAACCTTTAAGCAATCGTTCACATTCTTCCATTACTGTGACATAGGATTTTCCTACTAGAGAAGCTATAAATATTGTGCCAAAAGCAACAGGGAGTTCAGGTGGTTGAAAATGTTTGTAGAATTCGTTTTTGTTCACAACCTGAAGTTGAACAGCTTTGTTCTTCAATAGGACTTTCTCATACTCACTCTGCTCTTCAGTTGTCATAAGTGGTATTGATGCTGAGTCGTAAAGCTTAGTCTTGTTTTTGCTACCGTGGTACTTGGATTTGTAAATAGTGTCATTCATGCCACTTAGTTGTTTGAAGAGTTTCTGTTAATGAAGAAACAAAAATTATGCGATACACTTTTTAAAAATTTCAATATATAGCTTACCAAATCATTTCTATTTGATGTATCAATCCATCTGTTTTCTTGTGATGTACATGGCAAGTTGTTAACTGCTATGATCTTGTATAACATTGCACCTACGTGTGAACACACACCACCAAGTCTAAATATAACACATTATTGTTATAACAAAGGTAATATAAAATATTATAAACACACATACCCAGCTTCACAGTCACAGCTTGAACATATAATCGACATGTCATTTTTAATCGCAGCCCAAGGATTCAGTAGAGATTTTCTTATAGATTGAGAATGGTGTACTCTACAACTTACAATCACTATAGAATTGCTCAATGTCACACGGAATATGTCCTTAACCCATCCACAACTGACATACTGTTCAGCATCTCTAATGGCTTTATAGGCACATAATTGTAATCCTGTGCTTTTGCTATGTTTAGCAACGCAGTACTGGAAAACGTCGTGCTCTTTTAAATTAGGAAAGCCACTGCTTTTCCACAACTCCGATGGGAAAAGATAAGGATCGTCAGAATCTATAGCAATAAGTTTTTCAATGTATAGCTTTTGCTCTTTGGGGACTAATGCTCTACAATATGGTGACAGACGGTATAACTCAATACTTTGACTAGTAGCCATGTCTGTGGCAAAGAGAACAAACTAAAATATTGACCGATGAGAATGGCGGCAGACTAATTTGAAACTGAGACTAGCCGACGAACTTATGTAAACAATCCCGGAAAAAAATTAAATTAAAATATATACCATAGTTTTTCAGGAATAAAAAAAAACAAGGTACTAGCTAGAATGATGACTTATCAGAAAAAAAAATAATAAATAGAAAAGACTAGTTATTTCTCACTTAATGATTTAATTTAAAAAGGGTCTCCATAAGAAGCCTGTGTTAATTTTAGGCTGCCTTACCACAATCGAGATTTTCGACCATTTTGAAAACTGACAACTCAGCATCCGTTCGTGGTCTATTACAGTAGTAAATATTAAGGCTAATTAGAACATTAAGGGGCTTATAACTTTACTGGTTATGCAAATCTGTATAGACGAGTAAAGTTCATTTTAATTTCAAAGTTTTTTGTTTTTATTTTTAATTTTATTTTCATAGATGTTTTTCACTCCTTTATCGGGTGAGTAGGGTTGGGACCGAAGCGGCTGTTGCGCTTGGTTACAACACCGCTAGGGTGTCTAACTTGATGATTGGGCATACGACGCGTCAAGGACGTTGCCGTGCGTCAGGGTTGACACCCTAGCGGTGTTGTAACCAAGCGCAACAGCCGCTTCGGTCCCAACCCTACGTACCCGATAAAGGAGTGAAAAACATCTATAGAGTATAGACATTATCGAGGTTACAGCCAAATACGTTATCATATTTGCTGTGCCCTTCGTAAAGCAGGATCCATTTGTATAATTCCTCCACCATCAACCCAGTTTTCGCCCATAATGGCTTCACTAACACGCGGAATCTTCATTGTCGGTGCCAAACGAACTCCATTTGGCACTTTCGGAGGAAAATTGGCTGGAAAAACTTGCGTTGATTTGCAAGAAACAGCAGCTAAAGCTGCCCTGTCTGCCGCCAATGTCAATCCCGAACTTGTTGATTCGGTTATCATTGGAAACGTTCTAAGTTGCTCATCAGTGGATGCACCATACATATCTAGGCATGTTTCCCTCCGTTGTGGAATTCCTATTCCCACACCAGCTTTGACAAGTATTTTTATATTCTTTTCATGTTTAAAATTTTTGGTTTTTAATGTATTTTGGAACTCTGTTTTATTAGTAAACAGACTGTGTGGCTCTGGATTTCAATCCCTGATTAATGGCGCACATGTATGCACTGATCTTGTATCCTAAAATAGAACATTGGCTTGAAAGTTATAATATATTGCAGGATATTTTGATGGGAGATTCTCAGATTGTCTTGGCTGGTGGATCAGATTCCATGAGTCAAGCCCCTTATGCTGTACGAAACATCCGCTTTGGAACTAAACTAGGTGTTGATATTAAGCTGGAAGACATGATGTGGGCAGCTTTAACTGATTTCCATTGCAAAACTCCCGTAAGTTAACACATTTCCCTTAAAAGTATCATGATTTTCATTTAATACAAGATACATTTTTATGTGAGAATAAGATTATGTGGAAACTAAAGGTAGCTTTTAAATTTCAGATGGGAATTACAGCTGAGAATTTGGCAGAAAAATACAACATCACACGTGAAGATGTGGATAAATTTGCCCTCAGGTCTCAAATGAATTGGAAGACTGCTCATGAAAATGGAAATTTTAAGTCTGAATTGGCTCCAGTAGCTCTGGAAATAAAAAAGAAACCCTTTTCTTTTGACACTGACGAACATCCGCGAGTGCAGACAACCTTGGAGATGTTGGCCAAGGTATTAAATTAATAAGTATTGTTAATATAGTTCAAAAAAAATTGTGTAGATGGTTTTTGTGTGAAAATATGTTTGATTTCTCAATACTCTATTAGTTGCCTCCGGTCTTCAAGAAAAATGGAACCGTCACTGCTGGTACTGCATCGGGCATTTGCGATGGCGCTGGGGCCATTATTTTAGCAAGTGAAGAAGCTTGCAAAACTCACAACTTGAAGCCGTTGGCTCGTCTAGTAAAAAAGCAAAAAGCGACACTTGTTGAATTTTTCGTTAAATTAAAAATATTTTTCTTGTTTTTAGGTTGGGTATGGAATTGCTGGTGTTGAACCCACTATCATGGGAATCGGTCCGGCCCCTGCGATTCGTAAAGTGTTGGCCAAAGCTAATTTGCAGTTGAAGGATATCGATACAGTTGAAATCAATGAAGCTTTCGCTGCGCAAACTATCGCTTGTCAACGTGAACTCGACTTGGATCCTGAAGTTCTTAATGTTAGCGGTGGAGCAATCGCTCTTGGCCATCCACTAGGAGCATCTGGGTCGCGTATCACCGCTCATTTGGTTCACGAATTGGGGTAATTGATTGTTTCATTAGTGCGATAGCATTATAGTAATGATTTAATACCATTAACAGACGCCGCAAACTTAAATACGCTATTGGCTCAGCGTGCATCGGTGGCGGTCAAGGAATAGCCCTTCTCCTAGAGGGAATTCATTAATCGAATTCTTTTTCTGAACAGTGCAAACATGATTGTAAACGCAATCCAGTAACAATAACAATGCAAATAAATATGGGTGAAATTATAAAAATACGCTAGAAAATGTATATTCACCCGTTATTCGGAATAATACAAAAATATTACAATTTATCACTTTTAGGAGCCAAAGATTGATATAATTTTAGCACAGCAGTTTGTACCACTTGCTGAAAACCCAAATCTTCAGGACAATCCACCTCCTTTAAATAAAAAAATTAATATCCACAGTAAAGATAAATTTATAAAATATTACCAATGCAGTAAGATCTATGTTGGCCTTTTTACCATCAACAGTAACTATAAACTTATCCCCCTTAAATACTTTAGGAACAGCTTCATCGCCAAACATATCTTGGAGCATTTCAATCAAACATTCCTATTAAAAAAACAAAACACACATTTTACTCCAATTATCCAAACATAAGCTTTGGACCTTATAACCTTAAATCGGACGTGATCAACCGTTGTGGGAAGTACAATTGTCTTTGAACCTTGAAGTGATTCGCACTTAAGAATGGCCGAAAGAACGGCGTCGGCAAACATGTCGTTCACGGAATCAGCTGCCCACTAAACGGAGAAACTGTGGATAAAGGAACGCTTTAAAAATATTTTTTACAAAACTTGTTAAACCTCTAGCGTGACGAGAGACTTGTCAACGATGACATCTATGACTGAGAAAAGACGAAAAGATTTGAGTCCCTTATCATTATGGACAACTTCGACGTCAGACGAAACATTTGACAAAACAGCCTGCAATGTCTGCAAATTTCCACTGTAGTGGATTCCCATCCTTTGAGTTACGCTGCTCACGGTCATGTCCGTGTACTCTGCGATAAAAGAAATGACAGATAAATTTAAAGGAAAACAAGCAAGCAAAAAAATTGCAATATTCATACTGGAAATATCAGATGGTGCGACAATTTGGTATTTGAAATTGCGCTTCACCAGTACCCCGGAAATGATCTGTCCCTCCACCGGCTTTTCAAATGCCAAAGATCCCATCACCTAGAAAAACAAAGTGATAAATAACAATGAATGGATAAAAAATTGACAATATTTCTTTCTACTTTGGCTGTTTTCTCTCCCTTGAAATGTAGTTCAACTGCTGCAGTGTTACGCGGATTGTAAATGCGAATCTGTGTGTCCGGGTCATGTTCATACTCTCGGATGAGCGCAGCTTTGAGTCGATTCATTTCATTGGCTTCTCCATGAACCAAAACTACGTGCGGTGGTTTCAACAAGCGAATAAATTCACTTGTTTGCTGATAGTCGGTATGAGCAGAAAAGGAGATGTAATCAACCGAAAGTTTCATTGGTAGTTTTTGCCCAGCCATGCTTGTGATATCTTCTGGTTCGGAAAGTACATGTTTCGCCAACGTTCCTTCGACGCAGTAACCTTAGCAAATAAACGGAAAAAAATCGAATGTTATAACATAGCAAGAGGCATAATTTTTTTTCTCCATATACCAGCGATGATGCAACCGTTTTTGGGATCTGTGCACCAGGCTTCAAAGAGTTCGCGCGACAGACCACTCTGCATCATACCAGGCGACGCCATAATCACACACGGGCCAACGTCTTCAAACTGATCGATACCCTAGTTGAAAAATGTAACGCAAGGAATAAGATGATAACAAATCGTAGAGTTGTCACGCAATACCTTAAGGCTCGAGATGTGTTTGAAAATGAAGGGATTGTTGATGGCTATTTGTCGCCGAATTTTTTCATTCATGGCATTGATGTAAGTCTACAAACGAAAGAATACCTTCAGTCGATCTGAAATCTATAAGGTTTTGATTTATTTACCTGATACACTGCCATGCACTTTTGGGCAAGCGATGAGGCATAGTAAATGGGAATCTCATGTAGTTCGGGATGCAGGCTCCAATATTCGTCTAGGTAGATATCACATGTAAACTGGATTGCAGATGCAAATACCCAGACAAAGCTTTCACAAAAGATACCTAGAATAAGTAGCAATTCTTGTGCTCGACCCAATGCGAAGACGGGGATGAGGCATCTGCCACCTCTGGTGACAATTTCATGAATAAGGCCTGTGAAGCGGCTTTCTCGATCCTCCCGTTTCTCATGGATGTGAGTTCCATAAGTCGATTCCTTTTTGGAAAACAAAGCGGAGGTTATAATGAAGAAATGTTGAGTAGAAAATGTCCAGATACACATTACTGTTATTAGAATGTCAGGTCGAACAGTAGGGATCTCGGCTGCCATCAAATGCCTGTCCTCCTGTCGGGAAAAATCGCCAGTGTACAGCACTTTTACACCGGCGATTTCAATCATAAACATTGCAGCGCCAAGAACGTGGCCTGCATTATAGGCCCAGAAACGCACTCCACCAACATCTTTTTCTTCATGGAAGTTAATAACTTCAATCTTTTCCATTGATGCCTCTAAATCGGCCTCTGTATAGAGCATTTGATCTGTGGAAATGTTGCTGACCTAGGATGCATTAATGAAGAAATAACTAAATAACACTCTAGCACTACTAGAGTTTTTTTTTACTTTGATGTAATCAGAAAGCAACCAACGGTAAATTGCTTTAGTGGCATGTGTCATGAAACACCTTCCTTTGAATGTTGTTTTCTGTAAGAACCATGGAAGTGCTCCACAATGATCCAAGTGGAAACTATTGGAAGAATAAAAGAAGGGATTTACCCCAAAATACCTTAATTGATGTAAAAGCACTAACTGTGAAATAAGCAACAAGTCAATCTGGTCTGCTTCGATCAAATCAACGAATGGCAGTGCATCCATGCCTGATAGACCTGGATGGATTCCACAATCCAACTATAGATTTAGAAGATACAAAATTAGATAAAGGAAGACATATACATAAATCTGGGTTGATTCTATTTAACAAAAATGCGTTTGTTTACCATGATCTTCTTGCCTTTGAATTCGAGCATGATACATGATCTGCCTACTTCTTGTCCAGCACCCCTGTCATAAATAAAAAATAAAAAAACGGGTGAATTATTTCAATGCAAATTAAAGCTGAATTGGAATTATTTACAATGGCCTAATCACAAGCAAATCGCTTTCTTCGACAGGGACCGGAACGTCATTTTTACGTTTAGCCGCCATGATTATGTTTCACGTGTGTTGCCAAGTTAGTTTTAGTCCATTGTAAAGTTTGCCGGATCTTCGGATTGGTGGCTGTAAAAGTGTAAATGTCAGTGCATTATTATTTTCGTTATCAGGTTTTGCGATGAAATAGAATTCTAGAGTTTCTCAGCGGATGCCATGTTGTTGAAAACCAAAGTTTCGTACACCATAAAATAATAATATTCGGCGATTTTAGGTATTAACGAACCTCGGGCTTTGTTATTACTATTCAGTTTCAATTTTTTGTTCCTATAACTCTTGAACTTTCTCTCGGGTTGAGAAACGGCAGTATAAATAACCTATGATTATGTGTGGGAATAGAGCACCTGTGCCAAAACAAAACCACACACAGAAAAAACGTAGCAATAAATAAAACGATTGTAAAAGCCCTGGAGAAAGAAATTTATTGGTAAAATTATAAAACTAAAGCGAACTGGCACAACGCATTTTCCCCAAAATGCAAGGTTCTCAATTGTTATTTCATAACATTCGATTGAAACATCAACCAACCGGTTCACTGTACCGCAAAATAAAGGTTATAGACGCAGGTCTATACAGAAGCCGAGGAAGTTTCACTTGGATACCTGTAACATAATTGTTTTGTGAATCATAACTATTAACCGTACGCATTGCCCGTTATACAGGTATAGTAAGCTGTAAAGTTCGACTTCACGTAGCTTTGTATACATATATACTACGTATACATATGCTTTATTTTCATCTCTGCAGTAAAATTTAGAAAAATTTTAGTCGGTATTACGAACGCATTTTACATGGTACTTCACGCGTTACTGTTTCGTTCGCTTATGTTACAAAAGAAACCAGTGAACGTGGGCGTCTATGCGTCGTCTCCAGAACGAATAACTTGATTTAAAACTTTATAAATAAATTGTCAATGTAAGCAAGCATTTACTTTGTAGTTAAGCAGAAATCAATCCTGGTCTACAATAAAACGAGGGTATTTTCGTGGTCCATTCTAATTGCATAACAGTTATTTGCTGGTCAGTTGATCTTCCTCACTAGATTTTTGCTATTCCTCGCTCCTGTATACCGGTGAAAAGAAACCTGTTCCATTTCCCAATATTACAAATTCATCTACTTTAACACGAATGCAGCCAAAATGAAAATAAAATAATAAAAAAAAAAAACGCTTGAGCTGCTCAGAACTGTCTGTACGTGACAGTTGTCATGACAGTATACGACAATGTATATGTTGGCACACCTGCCCGGTTTCCTCCAGGATCAACGTCTTCCTTGCTCATCCGGAAATGGGGAAAAAAATATGCCGATTGATTTGCTTATTTCGTTTTACATCCGTTTCCAACTTTTGAATTTTGCTTTTTTTTTTTTAAATCTCTTTAGCAGCATGGTGATGTCCCCATCCATGTGCGTTACCCTATACGCACCATATCTACGATGAAATCCAACTGGCTTTTGAAGCAAATAATAACAGGAATTCTTATGGATGGAAAAATAGTTCTGGCCATATGTTGTTAAGCGGATTGCCAGTTTGCCCACTTGTCGCGACACGAACACAAATCTTTATAGAGTTTGCCTGCTACTGATCCGGATTATTATATACATATCTATATAGAAAACGAATAATAACAACATAAAATTCAGGGGGGAAAGTAGTGGGAGAGACACGCTAGAAGTCGCTTTACACACTTGTATTGGATCTATTTTTTCTTTGTTTCTTTTTTTCTCTCATAAAAACACACATGCACAAACAAGGGAAACGTTTTTTTTTTCTTCTTTTGTTTGTGTATATTGATATTTATTATTACAGCGGCAGACGATCTATAAGGATCCAACGGCCTTTGTGCTGTACCATATGCCTGTTAAATATATCTCGTTTTTTTTCTTATTATTAATTATTACAGACAACAAAACTTTAAAAAAAAAGAGGAAACATTGAAAGCACATTATCGTTTTCCACTATAAGTAATAATAATCCAGTATATGAATCTGTATATCAACAAAAGGGCGGAGATAAAATAGACGATTTTAAATAATAAATTTTTACGAAGTCAAATCATTAGAAAAAAACAAAACACTATCTCGTCTTTGTCATTGAGACTAGTATGCAAAGTGTCGAAAGGAACCACGAAGAAATGTCGACTGCTGAGCTGGACCGCCCACCAACGGCCAATTGAGTCTTGGCTGACGCATGTTTATTGACTGCCAATCGTTTAGTTGACGACTCATCCTTGGATTTCTCTGCTGTATTGCACAACAGCTTTATTTTATAAACTAATAATAATAAGTGTTTATTATACTTACCATCCCAGGTGCTGCTAAGTTGCTCTTTGCCTCCGCCAAGTCCATCTTGCTGGTCAGCTTCTGAATAAACTTCATTGCCATCGTCAGCCACTGGATGGATTTCTAAATTACATTCAAAAATGATTTCATTCTCAACAAAACATTCGAAAAAAATAAAATAAAATAAGGTTAAATTACGGTAAAGTCGGACGACGGAATCGGCGATGCCCAGTGTATTGCGACAGACGCACTGATAAGCCATAAAATCTTCTCGTTCCAGGTGTAGAAAAACGAGCTGCATCGAGACCTTGTAGTGGTTCGTTTCTCGCTTTTCCTCGCGATGTTTGACACCTAATAAATAATAAATTTTAGCTTCGCTCAAACTTCTCAGGGTTCATCACACCAACGGTGAAAGTTATACTAAGTCAGCAGGTTCCATTCACACGACCCCGATCCCATAAGTTCTACTAAGCCAATAGTTGCAATGTTATTTTCGCTAAGAAAAATACATTCGAAACGACTTTTCGGATTCAATGTGCGCACAAAATCAATCAAGGTTGACGATCAACGTCAAGCGGAATTTTTATACGAAAGGTATATATACGTTACCGTTGACGACGACATCTCCGGTACTGTGTCGAAGCCAGTAGACCACCGGCTTGGGGAATGACTCGCAATGGCACTCTAATGTGATGTTAATGTCGCCTTGCCTTGCTCCGACCAGCTGATTGGTAGCCGTTACGCTCGGTGGAACTAACGATTTGAAAAGAAAAAGGGAAAATAAAAAGAAGGGGATAGAAAACGTAAAGCCAATGGATCATTAACGTTTCTGGCTGTTACTTCTCGAATGTACAGGTATAGCTCTATATATTGGGTTGTGTGCGTGTATGTCAGAGTGGTGCGTGAGTTGAAAAAAAAAAAACCCAAAAAAGGGAAATGAAAATACGACATAGTCACGTTCAATCGATGAGGTGAAAACACAGATTTTTTTTTTTTCCAGCTGATGGTCTATAGCGTCATCGACCCCAGTTAGATATATACCCAATACACAGAGCTGTAAATATACAGGTAGAAATTTTCAACTTACATTGGACTCGGAGCATAAATCTTTTGGACACGCTGGGAGGTACTCCGTTCGAAGCTAGAAGTGAAACATTTTTTTTTTTAATAGAAACAAAACAAAATGTGATAAATAAATTACATCCAGAAAGCTTTTTTCTTATGTTACATAATCAATATGGTGGATTTTTACCGATGCAAAGGTAAGCGCCGATATGCTGGCGGGGAATTCGGGTCAAGTGGAGTACCGATCCTTCCACAGTTAAAGCTGAAATCCATCAACGTCAATTATTATTTCAAAACAACATCAGAAATATTTAAAAAAAAAAGGCAACCGTGATTTTGAATAGGCCTGCCATCTTCACGACGCCAAGTGATGACAGGAAGTGGATGACCGGTAGCACTGCATCGTAGCGTCGTATTTTGACCTTCGGTCACCATGACGTCACCACTACTTTCGCTGTCGACGATATCAGGCGGAACTGAAAACAAACAAAAAAATTTTTCTCGGCATTTCAATTATCGTCCGTTGATATCAAAAGGGAAACGATTCCCGATTGAAAAAGGGGGAAATCGACTTTCCACTAGCGACACGTTGTGCGGTGAATAACTAATCAAAACAAAAATGTGAATTTTGAAACAAAGCTCTCAAAGCTCTCTCCCCACCCCTTTGATAGCGATTGATCCTCTTATTACCCGCCATAGAAAAATCCAGAGATAAATTAGCCTTGATCGAAAGCTCTTTTTGAATTGGCCACAACCTAACATTTAAAAAACAAAACATGATACCTGTCACGCTGAGGTAAGCCGTGTGGCTCGTCATGGGTTCCGTGTTCAACTGGCACATCTAAACAAAACAACAACAAAAAAGGGTTTCAACAATTAATTGTATTGCAATAATAAAAAAAAAAAAAAACGGACAATCCGATTGACCCACATATAATCCGGCGTCGGATGACTGCACATCACGGATAATTAACTGCCAAGTCTTGTGGATGCTCCCGCTTGACGGTCTTCTATGCGGAGTCTCTGGCTGCACGGTGGATACCTCCACGGCTGGAGGCGATTGTAACAAGAAACTCTTGTTCTTTTGATGATGATTGTGTGGATGCTGCTGATGAGGATGATGCAGGTAATAAGGATAGTCAACGCTAGCGTCTGTCATGTGTCTGACGGAAATGCGCTGGCTACGCGTGATCACCACGTCGTCGATCGTCAGGATCGTTTGCGTGTCCACTCGCACCCACGCCACCTATTATCGTAATTACAATTTTTTAATCCTTTTTAATTAAATTACCTTTAATTATATTGAGGGAGGGAAACTAATGAAACCCAAATTCATGTGTTTTCTTGATCTGTTTATGTTTTTGTTTGAAAGGATTTGAAAATCAAAGAGGGGGAGGAAGACATCGTAACGACTAAAACATGAGAAGTTTAATACTTAAAGACATTGTCGTTCAAAGCCTTTGGCTCGTCCCCCTCAACTCGAAAAATGGAAATTAGACACGCTAAAGGAGGTACTTGGGCGGGATTCAAATCAAAACAACTTAATGGCTAAACTTTGAAACATTACATCAAGGATTTTTCACATGAAAAACGTACCTTGAAATTGCCGAGATTGTAGATGACACACGAGAGGGTAGCTTCACGACCGACGGGTACCGTAGCATTTTCAATCTCTTTGGCGAATGTCGGCACTTCTGAATTCAATCAAACGTTATGAAACGCAAAATAACGTTCATCGAGTATGTAAATAAGCAAGTACATTTCGCCACTAGCGCAAGACATATAAGTATTCGAGAGTTCGGTCATTAGGATCCATGATTTATTCACGTTATATAGCTCTAGAAATTCAGTATAGCAAGAGACTAATGGTTTCTCTATTTATAAATCATTTTGGCCGCACGTTATTTTCTTCTAACACATTTCAAAATCTCCTAGCTGATCAATAAAATTGTGAAGGAAAACGGAAGAGACATGTATAAACAAGTGGAGCGAGTTCCACTCCAAATCAAAAGAATCCCCTTTTTCTTTTCCAGGAACAAACTAATCATACTAATGGATTAATCCAATCTCTACGATTTATTAAAATGATTTTTCTTCAATTTGCGGGGGCAAAAACTTAAGATTCGTCGTTTGTTTTATCAAAACTTTGGTACAGACGTCACAATTGCCCGAAAGAAGATTGCTTCCACGTTCTCACCCAATTCGATCAACTCAATTTCCTGCGGCCAGGCAATACTAGAAAAATAAAAACAGTTTGAGTACCTCCTTCCCCCCTTTTTTTTTTTACCAATAAATGGGAAGACTCACGTCCGATAGCAATGACAGTCATCCCGAGTGATCCAGGTGGACCAATAAACATACAACACTCAATCAAGAAACGAGTTTCGAAATGGAGAGAAAACATTGACGAAAAATAGTTCTAATCGAATTTTCGGTGGTCTACTGTTTGTTTTCGGCCCATCTGTCAATATCTATAAGAAAAATAAGAGACACAATCCATCAACTGGCCGCGCGCAAAATAAGAGATGACGCGGTGGATCTAAAGAGAAGCCATCGGCTGACCGTTTTTCATTTCCGTCTGAGAAGGGAGGCGGAAGTCGTACAAGTTGTTTCCCCTCCCCACTCGTTCCCCAAAAAAGAAACAAGAAGACGTCAGAAAAAAAACGCCACCTACAAGTCTTTTAAATAATTCTTGACTTATGTTTCCTCAATGGGAAAGAAGACCCACATAACCGATTAGATCGTGACGATATATATACACAACAACAACAGACGAATATAGGCGTTACTCTCTGATTTTCAGTTGTACAATATGCACGTGAACTGGAAAAAAAAAAGCTTTCTGGTTTATCGCCGCTTCTAATGGGATTTGTCCATATTGGACACGTTGGGAAAAAAAGAAAATGCAAGAGATGAGGTTTGTGACAAGACAAATCTTTTAAAGTTTTGTTTTCTTCTCTTTGTGTCGCGTGTGTTGTATACGGGGGAAATTGGGCGCGGGCTATTTGAAATCGAAGAATTATTGAATTCGACTTTTCCTTTCGGCGGATCGATCCAGCAAATAGACGTTGAAACACACGTGAAATGATGTGGGATTGTCTTTCCATCTCGAAGTAATACAAATCTTGCATCCTGCAAGATCTGCTGGATCAAACGAGTCTCACGCGTCTCTCAATCCTCGTACATTTTTTTTTCCTAGTCGTATCTAATAGAATAAAAAAAGGGAATTCATCTTGATGACTTCTTCCGCTAGACGTACGTCATTGACAGAAAAGATCTGCTTTAGATATCGGCTCACACAGAGAACGAGAAAATAAAAAGAACCGATCCATCTTACTGCAAGTGACAATTGAAAATAAGTTGGCGCCTGTATCGAATGTCTCACTCTGCTAAGAAATCACACAGAAATGAAAAGAGGATATTATTTATATACAAAAAAAAAAGGACACTATTATCAACTGTAAAGGCTTTCCCGAGAAATGCGATAACTTTCTTCAACTGTCGGCACACTTTCACGAAATTCATCCCCTTCGTTTTTCAATCTAAAGCTCTGCGTGAATGATCGGGATGAATAGAAAAAAAAACTACTTCAAGTTTGTTTTTCCTCAGCGAAAGTCAAGTGAACTCAACAACGAAAGTAGTTCCTATTTAAAAGACTTCCTGCTTACATTTTTCTCCCCCCGTTTTTAGACCGGAAGGAATGCAATTCGACACTTTCAAACCGCATTTTTTTTTTTTTTTTAGTAGAAAACAAACGTGCGTTCGTGAATGTTTTTAGGTGAATAGTTGTGTGGCGCTAATTACTTGTTTGAACGGAAAAATGAATGATGGACCACCATGCCATGTGTCTTGACTACATACCGTTGCGGAAATACCGGAAGTCATCGACGGATGAAGCAGTTGCATCCAGACAGAGCCATCCGGCGGTAATAATCAGCCAGGAAGAACGGTACACAATTTTCATCCAATAATCCATTGGAGATTTTTTTAAAAAGAGAAGAGTCGATTAAACCCACGTTGAATTTTATAGCTCTAAAAAAACAATGTTATGACATGTGACACTTTTGGGGATGAACTTTTCAAAAATCACAATGTCACTGAAACGTGCACGATAACTTTGCAGAATTGTTTGTCTCTCGTTAGTAAAGTTGTTTAGCAATTCGAATAAAAAGAACAAAGTTTCTACACGGTGGTATAAAAAATAATAATAAAAAAAAGTTCTTTGCCCGATTTTAAGTACAGAGTTGCTCGAACCGAGTTGGGATTCAAACTGAGCCCGTGCTTCCAACCGGTGTCCTGGTTTTATCTATTAGCCCACTCCCTCCTTTTTTTTCCCTTTCCCCCTTGGTTCTCCACCCCTTCTTATCCCGCGTGACAGGCGCACTATGGTAAATCCCAAAAAGGAATATATATTATATTTTAATTGCGGGGTTGTCGCACTAGAAAAATGACGTATTTTTTGAAAATTATTTAAATTTGTAATGTCCTTCAGTATGGCCAGAAAATCGAGGGGCTGGGTTAGGAAAACGATGGCCTTGGAGTTTGCTGAAACGTTCCCTTCCCTCCAAAATTGATGTTTTTCATGGTGGAAAAACAAGCAAAAATGTGCTTCATTTAAATATTTATTCAAATTCTAGATTTTCAAAACTAGAACAAAGAGATGACGCATCAAAACTCAATTTGCAGACACATAACTAAATAAGAAAATACATTTCGTGTCTGGATATGATGAACGTCTTATTCTTTCTAAATAAAATTCGATCCATCCAATCAACCATGATCACGTCATGTTGCCGGATAATCATTTAACCAAAGCATCTTACGACCAACGACTTATCTGATGGACAAAATTCATCATGGAACAATAATCCGCCTTAGAAGAAAATCAAAAAGTAAATTACCTACAACATTCCATAGCTCTTTTTATGACGTCATAAACTTAATAAAAAAAAAAAAAAAAAAATCTCCAGAGATTTATTTAGTTAACTTGTAATGGTTACCCAACTAAAGTTACCGGCTGATTGCCAACTAACCGAATCCGTAACGAGATGGATCACCAGAGAGAAAGGGGCAATGCGAACCCCAGGATTATAATCTTTCCTTCCATGGAGACAACTGTGCCTGTAATGGACATTGATGTGTAAGGTGATGTGGTTAATTGACTGTAATCGTAATCGAATGCACGTCACACTGGGTGCCTATCCTTTATCTGCAATTGAAAAAACAGATATCTGGCACCATTAATTCATTAAAAATAGGGAAATTTTGGACTGAAAATAATACGTTCCAAAATGTCTTACTCTTGATTCTCTTGATTCGGTGTTAAGGCCAATTTTTTTTTTCGTGGACTTAAGAACGACGTGTACAGTGACACATAATGTCCTGAGCGTTGGTATCATTTCGATCGATTATTGATCATGGGCGTAGGAAAAGAGGAAAGTTGAACTAGAAAAAAAGAAAGTCTTTGATTGATCCCAAGTCAAAAAGGTCACCCATTGATTACCTTCCTCGTCCGTGTGCTTCACAATAGACAGATCAGCACGTGTGTCACTTGTCTGTGTATGTATACCTTCAGACTTTAATTTATTTTTCCTAAGGCCCATCCGATCGTACAAACTAGCACCTGGCCGATTCACATAATCGACTGTTGTCGTGTTTCGGGAGCCACCCTTTCTATATGCAATTCAAAAAGAAATGCCCAGGAGGGATGCCCCTTCTGGGCTTTTTATTTTCCAGGTGATCAAGAAGAAGAAAAAAAACAAATCCTCACGCTCAGCTAATGCCGTCAAAACTAGAACCCAGTTGTAGAAAAAATTACAAAAAAAAAAAATAAAGTATATTGTTATACATATGAAATATTATATCGTACTCTTGTGTTTTTTTTATCGATTAATAACAAGGAATAGGAATAATAATAGAACCCAAAGAGAAAAAGAGTTTTATCGATACAAGATGAGCATCAGTGTGTGGTATTTCGCCGCAATAACACAATCATCTCTTTATACCATCAAAAGCAGCAGAAAAAATAAACAAATGTCAATGTCGTGCCCCCCCAAAGAAAAACAAACAACGAAGAAAGAGAAAAAAAAAATTCTATTTTGTGTTGGGTGTGTAATCTTGACGACGCGGCTGCAAGTGTCACACCCAATGTTCTATCTTTGAAACAGCTTCGTCTTTATATATACGCACAGACGATCGGATTTTCTCTTCCTACACCCATCTGTTCCGCACGCCATATAATCTCTGCGTGTCTGTGAGTGTCAGTTGAGCCGGAAGGAGGGAAAAAAAAAGAATGGCTGGAACACAGGGGATCCCCGTATCCGATTTGTTTCTTTTTCTTCATTGCACACATTTTATAACTGTACAGACTCTCGTCACGATCGCTCCTCATGGGCGAGGGATAATGCTTTCTCCATCATCTTCTTTTCTTGACGGTGACAATGGCATTACGCTTGATCGCCTCCGATGACCTCAATCGATCCTCTGGCATTTCTCCGATATAGCCACAAAAAGGTCTATATGTTTAACGAACAAGAGTTTAGGAGAATGTTTTTTTTTTCTTTCGTAAATTGAAACGTAAAAAAAAATAAAATAAATAAATGGATGGGGTTTCATTTGAACTGTCCGTTCACCTCGAAGAAGCCTTTGATTTTCTTCAAACCTATTTCCCTTTCTTGTCGTCTTTGAGTTCTCATTTACTGCATAAAAATCGAAGATTATTTCAACAAAAAAAAATGTTTTCTAGTTAAACCATCGAGAGTCAAATAGTTGCCCAGGTAATGAGACACACAGGTAATCCGTGTAATTAGAACATCACGCGTGAATGCTTCATCCGTTGGCCTTTGAAATAAACAAGATGTTTCTGTTTTCATTTTTTTTTTTGCTGGACGACAGCGATATAGCTCCCAAAGTCTTAAAAGTCTCTTTCTTTTTAAATAATAATAATTCAAGTCCTGGGACAGACATAAGCTCCCCTGGACAGAAGGCGGATCTTCAACAGAGTCATCAGTTTTCTTTTTTTCCGTGTGGGATTTGTTGGTCGCGTCATGACAACCGACGATGCTATACACAAGCTGTAGCCACAACGTTAATTAGTCCGTCTACTACTTTTCCGGACCTAGAAAGTTGTCCTACTAGAATAAAGTTGCGACGCTAAGTAGAAACACAACTGACTGCGGTTATAAGCCACGGGTTTCCGCCTTCTTGATATATTGATATATGTACATGTAGTTGAGAACTGCACAGACTATAAGGTCCAGGATATATATATATATACACACACAGTTGAGATACACAATCGCGCAGGGAGAGAGAGAGAGAGAGTCTACTATAAAATATATTTTCAATGTTTGTAGCCGATCACTTGTTTGCGTGACTCGAAACTTTTATTCCCTTTTCTCTGGCTGGTCTAAACCAAAAAGTCTAGACTGCATATATATCCTCTTGCTGGTATTATTGTTTTCCACCTTATAGTACATTAATCGAATGTTGGGCGTCCTTGTCGTGTAGTCAAGTTTCCCTTTTTTTTTTTTTGTTGTTGTTGAAATTTTACTGTGTGTACGATTTGTTGGGCATCTTTTTTCTTGGGTTGGTGAAGTTTGACTCCCTGTATATACGTAGTATAACATCAATCCATGCAAATCGGAATGACTGCAGTATGGTGGGCACGCTCGACTGTTGTATCAGTGTGTGTGTGTGTTTTTTGCATATTTATTTCAATTCAACTGGGTATATGTGACCCAAATTATATTGCAGTTCCAGAGGGTCAACTGTTGAAATAGAACGATGAGTTAATAATTCAGTCATGTGCGAAATTCGAAGTAGTCAATGTTATCAATTATTTAAAATTAATTTAGCAAATTGTCTCGGTTAGAATATTGTATTGGCAAAATTCATTTCATTTCTAATTCATGATGCTTAGTTCCGTGTTTTACCATCTATGCAGAAATCGAATACGTCTTGATTAACTCCAATTAACCGAAGAAAGCCAATATCTCTCAAACAGAAGAAGCCAGTTGGAACTAAACACGCTAAATAATGATTAGCGATTTCTTTAATTCACAAAAAAAAAAAAAATGAAGAGATAATGGCCTTATATTCGTTTTTGGCAAGTGACACGGGTATTGCTGTGTCGCTGTGAGCTGAACTTGACAACGCGGGAATAAAAAAAAACGCTTTAGATAAGGACGCGAGAATAAAAAGAAACAGACAAGACATTGTTGTTTCTTTTTTTTTCAGTTTGCAGCACAAGAGTCAACAATACGTTAACGCACTCAAAGAAACGTATTCGATTGCTCCGTCTATACTTAACTAAAATCTCATAACATTTCAGCTTTGTCCTAAGCCAATTGCCGTAATGTTTCGTAAATTTCTTGTAAATTCACCAGCATTTACCTTACACCCAGCGCTACTAATTGGCTTGTTCATTTATTAAGCGTCTGCTATGTGAGAAATTTAGTTCCATTAACAGCCATCATTTAATCAAAACAATGAGAGTTGCTGGCATTATAGTCTTTCCTATAAATTAATCTCTTTGCCAGAGATAGGGACGCCACCTTTCGGAATGTTAATTCAATAAATTTCGGTTGACTTAAAAAATAAAATATTTTTACGACTGAGAAGAGTTTATACCGGTGCGCCTTAGAAACGGATACTGTATCTATAAATTTGCATATGGAAATTGGACTGGAAGGACTGACTTTCCAGGGATTCAACACTATATAGATATGTACGACGCGGTTACATATTCAAATGTTTTTTCTTTGTTTCTTGTTTTAATAATCATAAAACATTTGTCTTTACACAATAGAAAACGAGGTGGAACAGTCCCACCCAAAAAAAAATGGAATTCAATTCCTTTTTTCCACGAGCGCATCTACAGGGAGATTGAACTCTTCCCTGGGATATTCTTTTCGTTTTGTACGCAGCAATCTGCAAAAAGATCTGAGGGATTTCCCTTCCTTTTCTTTCGTTGTCATTTCCATAAAGAGTAGAGAGGAAGGATAGGCTTGTGTATTTGTAAAACACTTTCAAATTTTTATTTATTTATTTTTTTGAAAAGTCAGATGCGCTGGATATAATCCCGCCTCAATCGAATACATTTGCCGAGCTGCGACAAGCCCGAACCAGTTCCCGTAAATCACATCATTTTTTTTATTTTTTGGCTGGCCTTTCGGTTGTGTTGAATCTTTCATGCCCTCAGCGCCATCTGATGCAGTTTCCCGTGGGCGACGAATTGTCCCAATAACGTGATGTGTTGCGACACTCTTCTATTCCTCCCCTTCCAAAACAAGAAATACTTTATCTTGTTTCTATTCTATTTTGATGTTTTCGCTGCTTTCAAGAAAGAAAGAAACAAAACAAAAAAAGTTTTACGATTAGAACTTTTGGCTCCGATTGAAACAAAATACCTTTTTTGCGCGATCGATTTTGGAAGAACAAAAACAATGAGGGGGGGGGGGAAGGCAGCAGAAAAGAACCCCGGTTGCATTATTTTAATCAATCGTCATAGTCTATTTACACATACGCGCACAATAACAAAAAAAAAAAAAAAGGATAAAAAGCTCAATATGTATACTTCCTTTTTAAAAGGGAGGCTCATCACGCTAGAGGATGCTGATTATCGATCAGGGAAGTGATCAACAACAACAAGAGAAATAGACTGCTTATGTTTGCTGAAGCCTTTGACGTCAAAGATGTCGGCAATCCGGCCTTATTGCTGGCCTTCTTCTGTTGGCGCAGGAAAGGCGGATCGTCGTCACTTCTTTTCGTTTCTTGTGTCACTCGGTAATTAGCGTCGATAGTTTTTCTCGTCGTTGTATCCGTTGTTGATAACTGGACGATTGTTGTTTGCCTCGTTGTTGTTGTTTCTGGTGGTGGACTGGAAAATTCATCTTCATTTTCCAAGTTTTCGTGTTCGTCTTCTTCATGTTCCGCACTCCAAGATGAGTGCGCCATTCTTCTCTGTTGAACGGCATCCATAGCAACGACTTAAAACAAAACGAGAAAACATTAACTTCTTTTGTGAATGGCGAGAAACAACTTGAAAGGAATTCGTACCCTCGACAGATATGGTCCAATTGGCTGTTCCGTGAATGTTGGAGCAGTGACAGGTGTAATTACCTGGATGAATGCATCTCTTTACACACACATTAAAAAAAAAAAAGATAATAATTACTAATTTGCATTTACCTTTATCCTGCGGTTGCATATCGGCAATATTGAGATACATGTCCGTAGCGACCAGTCCTGCTTGCGGTCGATAATCAACAGCCGCTTTCTCTGATTTTAATAAATACCCCCGACCACACCATTAGTTTCCATCATCAGCTTTTGCTCATTAATTAATTAGCTACCACGTACTTCTTGCAGGGTGTAATCATCATTAATTAGGTAATTGTATAAATGAACGAACCTGAGGGAAGCCGATTAGACTCGTAAGTCCACGAAGTATATCCTGGTGAACGTCAGAAACTTGAATTAAATGAATGAAAAATTGCACGTGTAAAGTTGTTTCAACCTTGCGGCCAGCTGTGGCACTGACAATGGAGTTTCAGTGGTTCGCCCAGTCGCTGAAATACTTCCCTTTGATGTGACGTTACAGCCGGAGCAACTTTTTTTCGGAACAAAATTTTGTTTGTTTCTTTTTTTAGTTTAACATTAGATTTTTCTTTAACACTAAAACATTAATGATTTAAAAAATGTAAATAAATTAAAAACATACATTCGACTCTGAGTAGAATGCGCTTGCTGCAAAACATGACACACAAAAAGAAAAGAAACCATTTTTAGAAAAATGAGGGTGATGCATTAGCTAAAATGATCAACAATGACAGCGGCTGTTTTACCTAACAGGGGGCGGAATTCCATTGGAAGCTTTGCACCATCCATCAAAAATAAAATGCATTTAGAAATATTCCCTCGTCCAAACTTATTGCCAAGAATGATTAAGAACTGCTGTCATATTTTTACGTGAACATACCGATGCAGAGGTAGGCAGCCATCTGTCGGCGGTGAACGCCGACTAGATTCAAAATGGAACCTTCCACTACTCCCACACCTCCGGCGGAGAAAAACAAAACAAACATAATATAATTTATAGTTATTTCTTCCCCCCGTCGACTGCCTCCATTCATTAGATTTTATTACTCTATTTACTTTGATTCATATCGATGGGTTGATAGTCTTCGCGACGCCAGGTGATGTTTGGCTCCGGATATCCAATAGCGCTACACTTGAGCGTTGCATTGCCGCCTTCTTTAATTGCCAAATCACTGCTGCTCTCGTTCACCAGTATGTCCGGCGGTACTGTTTCCAACAAGAAAATATTAAAAAAAAAAATTCACAATTATAACTAGAAAAAATAACGTTTAAGAATTCGTCTACATTTGATAAATATCTACGCTAGACGCTCAATGCAAAATTGTGTCTTTCGTTAGGATTCACATGGAAACAGCAGCGGTCGTACAAACAATAAAAAAAGAAGGGGGGTAAAGTACGCTATATACACAATGTTTATTGATCAATTGTGTCGGACTCGGCACTATGCAATCTCGGCTAGTCGTATTTCGTTGGCCCGTTCGTGAGCCTCCTATAACTTGGCAGGCCATCGAAATTGCCAATGTGCCTGTGCGATATGGCTGATCTATAAATCACATGTTTCGACTTGGTTAGACAGTTACAGTCCGAGACGACACGGACGGACTCCGCAATGAATTTAATCTTTTAGTATTTTTTATTATTTTTTTGCTCTTTGCGTTTAGATTTATATGACTGCAATTTACAAGATTGGTCTCATTTCCCGATGTCATGTCTTTCGAGTTTAATCTAATTACATAAATTTAGTCATTCGTATTTACCTGTCACGTGAAGGTAAGCCACTTGACTGACCATCGGTTCGAAATTGTTTAATTGGCACATGTAACCACCAGCGTCGGCGGGCGTCACTTCCTTCAGATACAACTGCCACGTTTTGCGCTGGCCGGTACTCAGACGCTCGTCCTTATCGATGGAATGGCGGACCGTAACGCGGGCCGATCGAGTAATAACCGTGTCGTCAATGGCTAAAATTGTTTGCGTATCTACTCGCAGGAACGCCACCTGAAAGAAAAGTTTTGTTTCCCCCGCGCCAAAAAACTTTGATGTTATCGATTTTATTAAAATTTAAAAACGAAATGGGCTCACCTTAAAATTGTAGACATTATCAATGATGCAAGTAAAAACTGCCTCCCGGCCGGTTGATACTGTAACGTTCGGCATTTGCCCGATAAACATAGACCATCCTACGTAGAAATGTCAACGCGCGTTAATCTCATTCAGACTTAATATTGTTTGGTTGCCAGGTAACAATAAAGACACTCTTGCATCCCACTTCACAAACAAGATCATCAATCAATCAGCATTATAATTTTAGCATGACTGTCACATCTCTATACATTGGCTCCCAAATATAAATCAAACCAAAACATAACGAGAATAGATTAATATTGAGTCTACCAGACGATGACGACACTGATTGGCTAGACACGGTTAGGAGATTGAAGATGATTGCTATCGCTGTAACCATTTCTTTCTTCCTGCGCCCGGATCTTCTGGACGGACGGAACAATTTCAAAATGAGTGTGTCTTGTCGCTAGGACGATGGACGACTGAGATCATTCCGGAGGAGAGCCACACCAGCATCCACCTATTTCCGGTGGTGCTCTTCGCCATTTCACCCGCTAGCCCAACTGCATTTTACTCTTTCGACTCTCTCTCTCTCTATCTTAATATGAAATCAGACATGCGCTCCGGGCTGTACTATATACTTGCCACCTTCCTCCACGTTTTCCCGTGTAGAAGACGCAATTGAAGATACAAATGAAATGTATCATTTTGTACGTTTACGCCCGTGAATTTATAGGGAGCCATTTTTGCATCCGTACATTAAAGACTCGTTTATGTACTCCAGGCTCATTTCAAATTCACCAACATATTAGGTGAAATCGCAATATTTTAACAGGAGCTCTACTTACTTTTTAAAAGGCATTTTTAATGAGTTAAACAGAATACCAAGAAAAAAAAAATAAATATATACATACCTTTTTTCTCTTTCACCAAGGGAGTATTTACATTTCCATTTTTTCTTTTCATACGTCCCTCTTCAATATCCTCACGAGTTGACAGTGGACGGGGAAAATGATGATGACAGGCCGGTCGTCCCGCAGGACTGAAGCCATCGTACAACAGAGAGCAACCAGTCAAACATCCAAGACGCTGGGAGCTGAACAGTGACTCACATTCTTGCTATCAAGCCGAGTGCGATAAACTGGCAAAAGGCATTGTCAAGGATCAAAGGATATCTTCCCGTTCGCTGTTCTCTTCCGGATGGAAATATATAATATCGATGTAGAGCGAATAGCAAAACCCAAGGAACACATCGAGACAATATAATGCCAAGATTCTATAATATTCGCTTCTGTTTTTCTGCTTTGACGTCTCTCTCTTGCTGACAACAAACGTCAATCCTGCAAAAAAACACAAGATATAAAAGGAGAAAAACTATCTTCCATCACATCAGGCATTCTTCACGGCTCATCGGGAATCAGCTGTTGGCCCATAAATTTCCATCTTATAAACTTACTGATGATGATGATCTGTATGATCGACTTCGCAGGCCTATTCAGCTCGGAGCTTGAAAGGCACGTTTCCCTAGAGCTTATAGCCACTAACGAGCCAACATTAATCAACTTGTGTTACACACACACACACACACACACACACAGACAACATAATAGCAGACATGTAGGGATGTGTTATACAACCAACCGACCGCGGCGTCAAAAAGACAAACTGGCGACTGGGTTAATCCTATATGATCAATAGCCCTCCCTCACCAACCGCGTCGTTACGAAACGATCCGACCATTAGCCGAGACACGCGCAGAGAATAACAAACATCATCTCTAAAAGAATCAGCACTCAGTCATCAAGTTTCCATAAGGGCGGAATACGATAAAGCAACATTTGTAACAAATGCATCTTAACTTATAGTAGGTTTCTTTACAACTTACCTTTGATCATGAATACATAATCCGATATGTGCTTTCCGGACGACTGTGTAAGGGCGAGATGAGTATCATAACACGGCGGACTTTCTAGCGAAGATGGTTGGCGTACAACAGGCCAAATGGTAATAGGATTCGGGAAAACTGAGGAGGTGTAGCGTCCATGCACAATGCAAAGATCCATTAGTGCCAATTAACTGGGGAAAAAAAAGAATTAACAGAGAAAATGCCGTCATCTTTTTTTTTCTATTTGTCCTTGCGGAACAGAAAATAGATGGCCGTATGTTGTCAAATGTAATGGATCATTGTCGCCAATTAGCTCAGTAAACTTTGTCTTCCATTTTGACAGTACAAACAAGACAGTCTTACAATGTGTAGGATGATGTCCTTCAAAGCTGAGGCAACCACACTTTACAGGGTATTTTACGATTGCTATTCAAGTCGAAATGTAAGGCAACATTTCTTAGAAGAATGTTCAAATTTTAACAAGAAAACTAAATCTTTCAGATGGTTCACTGCAATAAAATTGGGATCACTGAAGGGCTGTAATATCAAACAATCCCATCATTCTTCTTTTCATTATTTGGTTCAGGACAACAGCAAACACGATCGTTTACCAGGAATTTGCCTATTGTTTACGTGATGCATGTACACAAGTACATACGCTCCATCCTATTTTTACATTTAATGAATGCATATTTGTCTGTTTTCCTTCCCCATTCGGTTGCTATATAATGACTGATGAAGAGGAAAAAATGTTTTTTTCCCTCATTTTTTTTAACGTCCTGTGTCTTTTAATGTTGAGACCATTGGTTGTACGCTCTTTTGATCCATGATTCCGGACGCGAGCAAAAAAGACCTGTCCTAGTTCCGCATCGACGAACGATATACTCATAAAAATCTACAGATTCGCTTGAGAAACGCCATCGATTAAATCAACTGATATCTTTGTTGATGATGCAGGTCGTTAAAAATATTTACTCATCTCTCGGATAATTTTAGACTGCCTTTAAGGTAATTGTTTGTTTTCGTTTCAGATTTCGTACACTGTTTGATATTTTAAAGGGCAGCGCGGATCAAATGTCAATCGCTTCCAGTACATACCGTCCTGCTCTCAAACGGATGTCACTTAGCGCTGTATACACGTACGAACACAAGATGACTAGTATAGAAAAGGATATACACGTTCACCGGCAAAGAAAAAGAAATTGAGAGGCTACGCCAAGAGACATCCATGTGTTTCGCTTCTCACGACTCCCCACCATTCCGACAGACAGCGACGGCAAATTATATTGCAGTAGAGTTGCTACGGCAAGACTCTGCCCAGCAGCCTTTTATTTTATTTTTTACTTGACGTGACAGCGGCGAATGACAGCAAAAGGCACACGCGAGTTTTAGGGGCGGCTATAGATTCAGTTTATATACCCGGTACGTATACATATCTAGAGCTGTCGCCATCGATCTGACCAGATTTGAATAACAAGCCTCCAGAGAGTCACACAGTGAGAAGACTCGTTTTCCAATAAGAAATACTAGAAAGGAAATTGAAAAAGAAATGAGATTTACGGGGAATGAAAATAAATAAAAAAATAATTTTTCGCCACAGACAAAAAAAAAAAAATCTTAACTTTAAATTCATTTAAAAATACTTAATGAATCAGACTAAAATAGTCTTTGTCTGTTTTCTGTGGAGGGCAATTGAATAGATACACTGGCCAGATGGCGAAATGTATGTGCAAAGCCACTCGAGGATTTCGGGAGCGTGACGGAGCCCACATCGTTACAGCCACGAAAGGAAGAAACTACATCTATAAAGCTCTCAAACTCTCGTCGGTTCATTTGCGATCCATTAGTATCCAATTCTATACACTTCACATTGCGTGCGGATTGAAGTGATGGTGCAAAACGGGGGAATAAAAAAACACCATAAAAAACAATTGAATGGAAAACTAATCAGCAGCAGAAAGCGAGAAACTTGGGATATCGACCAGGTATACATGTAGAAATTAAGACACCTAGAATTCCCCCTTTTAAAACTTGACTGTTGAATATTTCCAGTGTTTCATTTCAACAGCTACGGTAGCTCGTAATGATGAACGGGTAGCAAAACCGCGTTTTACTCTATAGGGACCTTGTTAGCGAAGGAGTTATCGATCTGTAAGCTAGTACGTGTGGCGGTTGCTCAAACCCTTCCAACTTGATGGGTATATAGGTTCTATCTCACTGGTAAAGAAGAAAATCACTTCGCTTTTAATAAAATAATGCCAAATCAAATTACTATTTTCTTACTTTCTTTTTCGCGTAAAAATGCACGACTGAGAGTGGCAGATGCCACAAAACAATTGCAGGGTAGTTGTTTTCTAAAGCAAAGTTCGTTAAGATTTCACAATACGTTGTCCATTATATGGCGGGCCCCAAAATTGAAAACGCAAAATGAAAAAATAAATAAATAAATAAATCAGGTTTTTTTTTGTTTGTTTTTTTTCTTCACAAGTAACGAGTGCAGTGTCAGTGGATCGAAAAGTAGAAATTTTTAAAATCCTTCTCTAAATACTCATGAATCTGCTCTGCACGCCCATCTGTTAACCTGCCCGAGCATATACTAGCTAGCTCTCACATTGTATGTTGTGCAGGAAAGTGACAGTACACGCAAAGCTCTAAAAGATGTATGGGATTGTGCGTAATGCTTTTCCCTTGTAAGTAGACAGAGAAGAAGAATAATAAAAAGAAAACGGGATACGTACATCTACAATGCTGCCGCGTGAGTGCTATAGCTGAACTGGTTCAATGGCTATGAATAAAGAGCCAGGATTTTTACAGCCAACTGTTGACTGTTACGACAGTTATAGCGAATTCTCCTACGCTAGAAAAGCATCGCTTTCGCTATTCATGCCCCCCCTCTCTAAGTCGGAAGAATCGTATGCCCTTCATCCCGGCAACCAGTCATCAGGTAAGCGAATGAATTGCTTTCCTTGCAGACAGCATTTCGCTTATGTATATTTTTTTTTTCGAAAAAAAAAAAGAAAATCTTGGTAGGCACTTACACAAACAGCGTTTCTAGGAGAACCCTTATCACTCACTCGGCGATGTTCCGATCCATCATTTAAGCTGGTCTGAGGAAGAAAAGAGGATGATTGGATGAGAAAAATTATTGGCTATTTATGGAGAAGGTTCTTTTCACCTGATGGTTTCCTTCTGCTCGGATGACAGATAGTGCGCCAACTGATTCAGAACTTGTTCGTGCTTACGTTGAAGATCCAGCTTTTCTTCACGCTCTCTTCCAAGATCCAGGCGTAATTTGTCCTCGCGTTGCTTTGACTACAATATTTTTAAAATAACCATTAAAATCAAAATTCCTTACACCTACACTGCAAGGGAAGAATTAATACCATTTCAAGCTGGTGGCTTAACGATTCCTTTTGCTTACGTAGAAGGCCAGCAGTATCGCTTTTCCCTAGATCTCCTTCCACAACACGAAGTTGGGCTACATTAAAAAATTAATAGGTGATCACTTGTGGCTGACTAAATGGGTAAATCATAGCACACGCACCTTCAGTAACACAGAGTTTTTTCTCTAACACATTCTGGTTGGCCCGAGATTCCTGAGCAATTTTCCATTTCCCCTCGGCTTCTTTTTGTATACGGCTAGCGTATATTTGAATCATTTCGCAAGTCTCGATTAGTTTCAACTGTTTGGTCTCGAAGGCTTGAAGACATCTAAAAACAATGAAAGTTATACTGGGGCTGTAATATTCAACACAATTTAGTAATTTAAATCAAATTACTCTGCAAGGCTTTCCTGCTGATCGTGCAACTTTGGTAAACCCTCGACAACGGTACGAACATGTCCGTAAACTTCTTTGATTTCTTTCTCGAAATGCCCAATCTTCAACGTCAGGCATTGCTTTTCCATCTTACAAACGGCAAAGAATAATTAATAAATTCGTTGAATTGGCAGTTCACATGCTCGTTGGTACGCACTTGAACTTTACGCAGTTTTTCAGCATAATCCAAGATGGCCGCTTCCTGGCGACAAGTTTCCTGCTGATAGGATTTCGTGAGAGCGCCGATATCGTCGATCATTTTCTTAAGTTCTTGGTTACTTTTAGCTAATTTCAGTTCCAACTGCCGACAATGAGCCGTTTTGGCATGCAGTTCTGATTCTTTTTCAATTAAACCCAGATTCAGACGGCTCAATTCAACGTCTAACTGCGCCACTTGGTCCTTTGTCACCAAAACGCAGTCAACGACAAAAAAAACATGCAAGTCATTAACGTTTTCGGACAAGAGATATCTCAACGACGTAGACTTACTCTTTTCATCTTCAACTCTTCAAGATATATAGACAGTTCCATCAATTTACAGTCCATTTTTTCAACAAAAAGAATTGTAATGCTAATTGGCTTAATATTTCACCTCGCCGTGTGCTGGCTAGAAGTCAAAGTTCGTCTGCTCTCCTTAGCATGGTTTTTTCTTCCTCTGCCGTCTCAGGATCCATTTCGTGAAGGATAAATTTTTCTAAACTCACCAACGCTTTTGCTAAGTTTGAAAGAAAGCAAAGGTGTTTCATATCAGTAAGAAGAAAGGGCACTTAAACAGATTAGTACTCTTCGTACGCATGCTACGGTTGTGAAAGAATACCTACCCTACATGTTATCGAACATCGCCATTAGACGAGATGTTCACGAGCCGACTTGCCAAACAAATAAAGAAAATAAAACAAGTATGTATATTTATTAATTATTTAAAAATTACTTTAAAAAAAAATACTGAAATTTGATTTGTGCTCTCTGTTCTAAAAAAAACTTCTTAAATTACCATATTTTATTTTTCCCACATTGAAATAATTTTTGGGTATTTGAAAGATATGCACCCAGTAAATCTGGAAAATTTGTCAGTTTAAGGGGAAATTATATAAATGAGAATATTTATTTCCGATAAAAGCAAACAAAGATTAACAAGATTCTGCAGAACACGACGAAAATTCTTCAGATTTTTACCGCTAGATATCTAAACGACGCGCTTAGTTTCTGAAATGGAACCGCCTTTGTTCCCCAAAAAACCACCAATATAAAATCGAAACCTTTTAAAAGTTTTTAATCAAATGACCAAACTGGGTAATGAAGAAAATGCGTAAATCGCATCACCGTTTCAAATTAATACAATTTGGTGCTGTAAAGCTCGATAATCATCAAAGGCACGTTTGGTTAAATTTAGCATTTTAGACTTTTGAGATGCAGTGCGCCTTTTGCTAGTACGTAAGAACTCAATAGAAAAAGCATAAATAATGTATATTATACTGCCCGATACATAATTTAGTTTTTAGTTTAAAAACATGACTTTTACAATCTATAAACATCAATGATTCCCAATACAATCGGAAGACTACAAAGGTATCATCAACCAAACCTTTTCTAAAGTATTTGGTGTTCATTGTAAGATAATTTGTTTTCTTTCAATTCAAATACACAGACTAAAGGTTTTGTATTTGGGTGGAAACTGCTTAACTGATATTCCAGCAGAAGTTGGTCAACTGGCAAGATTGCAAGCCTTGGTGTTAGCTGAAAACCAACTTCAGAACATCCTCTGGCTGTTGTGTAACAAATAACCGCAATTTCTTTGACAATAGTGCTGCTATTATATTCCATATCAGGTATGGTAAAATAACATTGAAGAAGATGTCATCATAATCTCATTATACTACCTCTGACACCTAAAATGAATCAGAGATTTGGACATAAAAGACATGCCACCCCATCGATCTGCTAACCAGCGCTGGATTTTTTTCTTACAAGAATCTCCTCATCACACTCCAAACATTTTATATGACCTTAATAATATTTTCAATTGGACAATGACTTACAGGTTTTGTTAATATGCTATTTGCCTGAATCTCAGATTTTCTACATCAAACACACATCTACATATAACTGTAGAACTGATTCTGACATCTACATGCCATACCCTGTTCTGGAACCGACTGCAGGATCTTCGTTTGAATTTCAAATATGGAACAAGACGTTTGAACCTGATGTTTTGAAGGACCAAATACGACAGAAAAAAAACTCGCAGCGTGGTTTGTTTCAAACTGCTTCACACAAAGCGGGCGGGAAAAATATGCTTCTGAGCTACAAAAGTACGTTCACGATGACGTATATGGAAAATGCGGACCTTTAGTGTGTGCCAATCATCTTCAATGCTGTAAGTACTGTATATAGTCTAAAATATTCAAATTGGGTGATCTCCATGTTAACTAGATTTGTATTTCAGACCAAATGTTAGAGCAACAATATAAATTCTACCTCTCTTTCGAGAATTCCATCTGCCGCGACTATGTTACAGGTGCTACAAAACTAAAAAGTTGTTTCTATCAAGGGTCTTTAAGTTCTCTATGCAATTCAGAAAAATTTTACAACGCCCTTCTCTTCAATGTCGTGCCAGTAGTTTATGGTGGTGCCAATTATAATGCAGTTGCGCCTAAAGGCTCTTACATTGATGTTCGTGATTTTACGTCAGGTAAGTACTAAATAATATACATTCACTTAAACCTCTCACACCTGACTACTGATACTTGTTTTGCCAGCAGTTCGGCATCTTGCACAGTACCTGAAATTCTTGGATAAAAACGACAGTGCCTACTTGCGGTATTTTGATTGGCGGAAAACTCCATCAGGCATATCAGCCTTACCGCGTTTTATTCAAGGCTGGTGCACGCTTTGCAGGTACACATTTTTCTTTTCGAATTTGAACATGTTATGATTATTACATTATTTCTCTCATTTACGGTTTGCAGTATGCTTAATAACACCTCGTTACCCTTAAAGTCTTATTCAAATATTCATTCCTGGTGGTTTGAAAAAGGCCACTGTGAAAATGATCGTACAAATATTCACAAGTTAACAACTTAGTGTCATTACCTGTGTTTATCGAGCGAGACTTGTTAAATAAAGAGATTTACGTTGCTCTACGCTTTGAAAGTAGTTAGTTCACGATTCGGGTAAACTTTCGTTTACAGTTAACACCAAGTAACAACAACATTGTAAAAAATGTATCGATTAATTTGTATTTACTCATCCATAAGACTTTAAAGTTGACTATCGTTTCTTCCACGTGAACTTTTTTCGAGCACCAGCTTGACCGGGCTTCTTCCTTTCACGTGTTCGCGGGTCAAACGAAAGAAGTCCGGCTAAATGGAAAAATATTGATTTTAATATGTTTAGGTTAAGAATCTTATATCTCGATTGTTACCCAAACGCATGCGCTCTATGGTCTCTGCGTTTACGAAAGATCTCAGGCACATGGAAATGCCAAGGCGAATCGCACCCGATTGGGCAGAAGTGCCACAGCCATCCACAGTAGCCACAACGTCAACTTTCCCTAGCATATCGTTGAATTGTAAAGGGAAAATTATCTGAAACACAAATACTTTCATTACGTTACCATTAAGACAAGAAAATAAGACACATGTTACCTGCTTTTTATCTTGTTCTCTTTGGAAAAAGTGTATGTCTGTTTCGTTAATGCTAATCACACCAGTACCCTGACCAATTACTTTCACGGTAGCATTAGAGGTCTTTCGCCGGGCATTATACGTCATGTAGGGGCGACCCGATTCATCACGCATCAACTAAGACAATACATGGAGTATCGAATACGACCTCACTTCATTACTTTCCTTGCTATAACGATGTAACTATCCAGATTAATGTTTCCTCAGGAACTTGTTGTATTTCAACTTGGGCAGCTAGTTGACGTCGAAATTGCATGATGAAATCTTTCTCGATGACAGAATATGGATGTTGACTAAAGCGTTCGAACGTTTTGATCAAATTCACATACTACCAAAACGAATAAAGAAGAGGGGAAAAAAACGTTATTGTGCAGTTTTCCCACTAAAAAAATCATTTATCACCTGAGCATCAGTCAATGACTCAAGAAGAACATTTTAAATTTTTTGTTTTGGAATCCATTCAGACCCAAACAGAAACCTACATCCAATGGGAAAGTAAATTTTAGATATAAATAAAGAATAAACAAACACAATTTACAATTCTGTAGGTTTTTGGTTTTGAATTCCCCTGCTTATTATTTTATCTTCATGTCTATCCAGTTGCTTAAATTTTACTGCTAAATCCTAATTTCAAACAACAAATTTAGGTATTCCATTATTTGATAGTAAAACTACTATGTTTTGCTTTTACATGCATGAGTGTGTAGTAATTTGGTTTTGATGTGTAGAACAAACTGTGATAGGGTCGCCCATTAACATCAAATTCTGCTGCCTTACGTTTAGGATAGATCTCATCAGGATGTTTCATCATTGGTCTTGCTCGTGGGTCAAACAGCCCAGATGGAAACAAATATCTTATAGCCTCCTGAATATTAAAGAGGGTAAATAATTGAAACTTTACACACACTGTTATAAAAGTTACATCAACATCAGTTTGCGTGAAGAACTCAGGGTCTTTCCCCATCATGTTAGCCAAATGTCGTTTTCCTATGTTGTACTCATGTAATTGCTGTTTGATGAAATTGTCTACAAAGGAAAAACATTACGCCACAAAGCTTGCTGTAAATCTTTCTACGAAAATTGATACCATGGATTTTAGCACGCTATATGTATGACTTCATAGATTTGCTCCTTTTTTTCGTATCGCTCTGTTCAAAATCCAATTCATGGCCGTCTTTTGAAACTGATTCGTTGAGTTTAAGAGATCCATTTTGGAACAGAGGAGCAGAAAAAAAAATATGATCTAACCTAAATAATTTGAAAAAGATTAAATCTCCACGTCTTTTGATAAACAAAGTTCTGTTTGTATGTACCCCCCTAAAACATTTTGAAGGGAAAACTACGAGTTCTCTTAGCACTGCCATGTGTACACCGTCTGCGCTGCACTATCGTGTATCAAGACACTAAGAGCATGAAGGAGGAATGGAGGAGGCGCAACTCGGGCTAAAAAGCGTCGAGATGCTGTAATTGCCGTTAGCAATACTTTTTTTTGTCACTAGATGCGTAAGAGTACGTTTACACATACACAATTACACATAAACCGCCAGATGGTCTTACTGTGTATGTGAATTGGGGTGTTGGAAGACGGTAAGAGAGCCATTTCCTGAAAGACCACCTTGTTTTCTTCCCTTACTCACCAAATAATCTTGTCGGATAATTTATTGGTTAAGTAGAAAGTCACTCACTATAATGAGCTGTATTGGTGGAAAACACTGCGATCTAGAATGTATTCTTTGCCCCCTTTCTGTCACTGCACTGATAAGATTTAGGCTTATCAAGTAAATTCGTTTTGCAGCTCGGTAGTGGGCAGGAAGGGACAATATAAGTTTGATATTTCTGTTATTTAAAGCGATGTGTCGTCAAATCGAGCGACCCCAAACGAGCCCACATTCAATTATTTCTCTGAAGTAATGATTCAAGCAACAGGAAATGAATATGTGGGTTCACGCTCGATTTGATCCTCAACTAGGAGCGAGGCGGTCAATCTAAGTTGGTCGATCTTAGATCTTGGTGAAACCAATACGAAAATCTGTCTAATAACCATGAGGTGCCAAACAACTTCATTTGTGGTTGCAAGGTATTTGTGTAGTAAACATAAAGTTTAATTAGAACATTAATGAGTTTATAACTTTACTGGTAAAGCGAATCTGTATAGATGAGTAAAGTTCATTTTAATTTCAAAGGTTTTTTGTTTCTATTTTTAATTTTATTGTCTTATCTCTTTAATAATGTTGTTGTTTTGCCCTCTATCGTGACTATAGATGTTTTTCACTCCTTTATCGGGTGCGTAGGGCTGGGACCGTAGCGGCTGTTGCGCTTTGGTACAACACCGCTAGGGTGTCAACCCTGACGCACGGCAATTTGACAGAATTTGAAGAAAACTTTTTTTGTTAAACACGACCAACCGATCAGCTCACTGTTGTTAGTAATTGATGGGCATTGAAACATATGTTTTAGCGTTATAGTGTGGTTGTAAAACTATGTATTTCAGGACAGGGTTTCAACTGTTTCTTTGAGCATTACAAGCCTTTATGAGATTTTTGCACTTTTGGTACTGTCATGTGTGATTGGTATTCAATCAATAGCTCACTAAATGATAGCAGTAAATACGTATATGCAAAGTATGTGGGGGTTGAATATTTTAAACGGGCGTATCTACAATGCCAAAACACTTAGTAAGTGAACAGGATGGTTTCCGCCTAACAGTGTCTTAAAAACAAATTAGGTCTTCAGATCAAGTTATACGTGACATGAGATTTCGTTGTGTGGCTGGCTAGAAAAGAGATGCACCGGTAATGCACATATTTTAGATACTGCAGTGTTATCATTTCCTTTTTACTCTTCTTTCACTGCCATGGTAAGCTTCTGCACCATACACGTTGTAGACCCTATAATAGAAGAATATGGTTTAGAGTTGAGATGGAAATAGTGTGAATTCAATCATTGCATACTCGACAGAGATTTCAACCAGTTTGGTTTGTTTTCCCAATAAATGCCTATGAAATAGGCGGGGATTCCAGTAGCAGTGATCAGGAGGCCAGCACCCACTTCGTATGGACGAACGTAGATGGGCATAATTACCAGAAAGCCACAGATCATTAAGAAGGCTATGGGGAAAAACAAAGATACCTATGCTTGGAAATGAGATAAATAAACTTTAGCTCTAGATTCCACAGTTTAAAATTAGTCTACACACCTTGATGGGCCTGTGGAGATCAGGTTCCTTGTAACGGAGCCACAGCAATCCCGCTACTGACCACATTAGGAACATGGATTCGACGAACGCCGCATAATCAATGAGTGTGTACACATCACTAGTGCACAACATTACCAAGGAAATCATACCCTGAAATAAAACGTGGAAAAACAAAGTGAAAGTTTCCAAGTTTTCCCAAACAACCGGGTTATCCTTTTACGAGAAAGATAAGAGATGGTGCAGGGGTAAGTTTGTTAATGTTAATAAGAGCCAGCATGTCTGGTAGATGGCCTTGCCGAGCCCCCACGAAGCACAACCTGAAAAGAAAAAAACCAGAAAAGATTGCGTAATGTTTGTTCATAAATTACATGCAAAGGTGCGTTCTCAATACCTTGAACTTGTCATGATATGAACTGACAGTCCACCAAATGCAGACATGGCTACACACACAGGCATCAACCAGTTCATCATTCCCAGCATTTTGTCCCCGAGAGTCTGTAAGAAAACGATGGATGTAATTGGCCAAACGGAAAAAGAATAAAATAGAAAAAAGTGATAAAAGGGGGACGTACTACAGCTATTGCTTCGGACGATAACATCTCAGTAGGTGTAAGCACACCAAGATAAGCTACGTTGGCTAGCACGTAAATACCCGTCACCAAAGGCAATGATATGTAAATAGCACGGGGAGATTCCTTAAAAAGAAATTTTATCTACATAATATTCCTTGCAGCTATTTGAAAAACATAGAACGCATACCTGTAAGGGTCCTTTAACTCTTCTGTCATGAAGTTGAGATAATTCCTTGAAATGGGAAAAAGTCAAGATAAAAGAAAATCCAGGCAACTGGTATACATTTCTTCGAACCATCCACAATAGGAGAAAATTCCGGAATAGAAGGAGACTGCAATTTGACCTGGATCAGTTGCCGTATTCTGCCAGACTTTTTCGGGTAAAAAGTTGTCATTTACACCCATATACAAGGCAAACAAGCCCGTTACAATGACTATCCCCAACGCTCCAATTTTCGAGAACATGAAGACATCTTGCAACTTGGTCGTTACGCGTACGTCATACGAATTAAGAAAAGTCAAGAAACCTGCCGTAAGAAAGTTTGTGAGGATTGGTTAACATTGATGATAAATTGCTTACATATAGCTGCAGCAGCCAGCAGTCGAACAGCATCATCCGGATTTCCGCAATCGGGAAAAAAAGGTTTAATAACGTAATTGGCAAATGTCAACCCCATAATAGCATTGGTGGTGGGTCTGTGGTCCAATAAGGGAATCATAAAATACTAGTCCCCATAATTAAGCTTTATTATTAGTTACACGAATATCAAGTTGGCATCCCAAAGAAAGAGGAAGGCGGGCAGAGGGCCAAACGCTCTATTGATGTAAGCATAGTCTCCACCTTTACACAAATAGAAAAATACATTTTATTTTTAAAAGATGACCCAGAAGAGTCTGAATAACGTTTTAGTCTGACCTGAAAGTGGAATGGCTGTGCCTAGCTCAGCGTAACACATTGCTCCGATCAACGAGAGCAATCCGCAAAGAATCCAGACAATCAACGAGAAGCCAACTGAGCCAGCATCTTTCAAAACACCCTTTGGTGAAATAAAAATTCCTGATTAAAGAATAAAAAAGGTTTTTAGTACATCAAACAACAACATGTGATTAAATGATTGGTTTACCAGAACCCATAATTATTCCAAGAATGATGGCAGTTCCTTCCAACAGGCCCAGTTCTTTACGCATTTTAACACCTTCATCTTGCTGAGGTGCCTCACCGTCAGGGCTAGTTACTGCTGATGCAGGTAATAGTGGCTGGCAAGTCGGAGGGAATGGCTTGCCATCGTCCTTCATTTTCCGGTGGATGGCTCCTAAAGAAAAAGGTATGTTTAGATCGATGACTTGGCAAATACTTCTGTGGAGAATTTCGAATCGTCACTAATCGAAGTGGCTCTTTCGAAAAAGAAAGAAGCTACTTTGTTTCTAATAAAAGCTTTTTATTCCAGGTATTGCTTGCAGGTACGTATACGATTAAAAGTTACGAAAGACCCTGGGAACTTCCAAATCTGGGAGTTGTTGATGTATTTTTAGAAATGCGACGGGAGGATTCAAGTTAACTGCTTATCAGCAAAGGACCTACTAAGTGGTCGTGCATGCTAATTGAAAAACAGAAACAGGAAAACGATTGCGTAGTGTGCATAAATTTCATTCCCATCCAAGGTCAACTGAAATTTATGCTTAAGGCTTCACAATGTTTTTGTTTTGAACGACAACGATATTGCATGTTAAAGTTTGTAATAACGCATTAGATTTAATATGAGATGAAATCACGAATTTCGAATATTATTCCAACTATCAATTGAAATACGTCACATTTATGTTAAGTGCCGCAAAATATTTCAGTTTGGTCTCACATTTTTCCCGCGTTAAATTCATTAAGGAACTGTAATATTGAATTTCGAAACTGGCAAAATTTTGCGTGCCTCCTGACCGAAAGCTAAGGCAAAAAAATGCATAGTTTCAATCATATGAAAAAATGATATGATATCATGAAAATGTACATTTAAAAATGTGTCTGTTTTTAAAAGCTTATTTCAAATTAGATCCTTTATTTGAAAACCAGGCAGAGAACAACCAGAATAACTGGTTCCATTCTTATGCCCTACTGGGGTTGTGGGGAATCTGTTGTTGCTTAACAGAATATGGAATTTAGAATAGAAGAGATTGGTCGCCTTTAAACACAAATACTGAATAGAATTTTTAAATGCTGCCCTCAGCCGGCTGAATTTGGCAAATTTTGTTTACATTGTGAGTTGAAAGACAAACAATTAATTAAAAGGGGCAGAAAAGTGTTTAATTTACCATCAGCTAATTCGGTTACAAGTCATAATGTTTGACAAAATGACGATTAGCATGGTATGCTGGTTAATGGTTTTCCGAAGAAATATATTCCATATTCAGCCGCCAGGTGACGCGAGAATTTGAAAATCGTTTGACAATTTTTGTGCTTCGTGCGACCGCTCTAGTTCTATCCTGTCCTACAATGAAAAGCGATGCCGCCGATGCGGGCTGCCGGGACAAGAGAAGAGGCTTCCTCAAGGGAGGTTCAATGTCCGAACAATTTCCGCAGACCTCCATCCTCTTGTTTTCTATCTTTTTTCGGAACAGCTAAAGCCGTGAATTTCAGTGACGCAGACGAAAAGCGTTTCACAAGTGAAACTGCGATCGAACGATTCTCGTATTTCGATAGTTTCTTGCTACATTTTCGTTCTCATATCACACAGGATGAAACTCTTTTACGGTCTAGTTATTCATTCTAAATCAATTGACGATCTGTGTTTTCTCCCCAATACAGTGTTAATCGTTGATAAAGGAAAGGTAAACACATAACGACTTTTTCTAATCACAACATAGTCAAATTTTTCATGCCCGGTAGGTAGTAGGTTACATGCTTGCACATATCACTATTTGACAAGTCTAGTTGTGGATAACGAATTTGACTGATTCTTCTAAAATAGTGATGGTAAACTACGGAAATATGAAAGAAATTGCAAACTTGTTTTCTAAACAGACTCACTTGGGAAGAAAAATATTTCGCGGTCTATCAGCCAGGGTTAGAGATTCTGCACTACAAGCTTTTCCTGACTAGAAATAGGTTGGGGTGAAGGGGATGAAAAAAAAACGACTAAACTTGCACGTGTGTCGATGGCAGCCAGTCATAACATGACATCATAGATGGCTCTCGATAAGTAAAAATTCTGTTAATAGATGGCCTAGTTTCTGCGCGCGTGAAGTGTCAAATATTTAAAGCGATCTCTTTCTTCTTAAAAAATTCAGATTGTGTGCATCCAAGAAAACGCCGACGTAAATAAGGTCCAACAGAAGCACAACATTTCTTCTGAAAATGTGGTCATCTTGAAAGAAAAGTAAGAAAAATTTATATTGCATCAGTAACATATTCAATCATTAATGTTTCTCCTGTTTATTGCAGTGAATTTCTTATGCCAGGAATGATCGACACTCATATACATGCCCCTCAATATATCAATGCAGGATTTGGCCTAGAACTGCCATTACTGGGTTGGCTGAACAAGTATACTTTCCCCACTGAAGCTCGTTTCAGTGATCTGAAATTTGCCAATGAAGTCTACACTAGAGTAGTTGTAAGTTAACTTTCGTAGACCAGTAATATGGTAAAATAATATTTTAATAATGTGTTTTATTTCAGGCAAACACTTTGATTAATGGAACAACCACTGCCATGTATTTTGCAACCATTCACAAGGATTCTGCACTCTTGCTGGGAGATATTGCACACCAGATAGGACAAAGAGCATTTATCGGCAAAGTTAGCATGGATCAGAATTCTCCAGAGTATTACATTGAAGAAAAAGGTAGTGCAATTAAAGACATAGAGGAATTTATAGTTTCTCTACAATCAAAGAATGTAAGGAAAATTATTGTATTATTCTTAACTTCAGTTTAAATCATTTATGACTCAATTTTTCTTGTCCAGTATCCAAACATTCAGCCTGCCGTCACTCCTCGATTTGCTATCACATGCTCAATGAACCTCATGAAAACTTTAAGTGAGCTGGCATCTAAATACAATGTTAACATACAAGTAAGCAAAATCATAGTCGGGAATTATAGTGATAAAAGAAAAAAAGTTGCAATATTTATAACAGCTACTTAAATATTTCAGACTCACGTTAGCGAAAATCCTGCTGAGTGTGAAGTAGCAGTAAGCCTCCATGAAGGATGCCGAGATTACGTCGATATTTATGCACAAGCAAATTTACTCACTGCCAAGGTAATTTAGGAAATAAATTTTTCTAAAATTATTTTTCCAGCTATTTTCAAACAAAACAAATTTTCACGTGCAGACTATTCTAGCCCATGGAGTTTACTTGTCCGACAAGGAGCTGGAAGTCCTTCATCGGTATCAAACTTCAATCTCTCACTGCCCAAATTCGAATTGCTCAATTCGCAGCGGTATGTGCGATGTTCGTCGCCTTATGGAGAAAGGTTTACGTGTTGGCCTTGGAACTGGTAATGAATTTTTATGGGTAAATACCACTGGCTTTCGGAGTTTACCATTCTGTTCAAACAATAGACGTTTCCGGCGGGTTCAGTTCTTCAATATTGGACGCCATGCGTTTTGCCATCACAGTTTCCAACATCCTTTCATTGTCCAAATCCGAAGACTACAAACCTCTGAATTTCAGAGATGTATTTTTCATGGCTACACTTGAGAGGGCTCAAGGTAAAAAATAAAATGAAATAAATAATAAGGAAATCTCGATGTTAATTTCATCAAATCATTTTGCTTCGTTTTACGTTATTTCATTTCTTAGCGCTAGGACTGGATGACAAAGTGGGAAATTTTGAAATCGGCAAGGAATTTGATGCATTGGTTGTGAATCTCGCCCCAACGGATGGTAACCTAGAAGTCTGGCCGGATGAAAGCATGGAAAATCGGCTGTCAAAGTGGATTCATCTCGGCGACGATCGATCGATTTCTCGGGTTTACGTTAACGGAGTAGAAGTCAAGGAAGGCGCGAGTAACACCCTGAGAATCAAGCGGCTAGGAAGCAAAAGAAAATTGTCGGAAATGGTTTGAGACTTAAAATTCAATTTTCGCTTTATTCGTCTTCAACTGCTAGTACAAACATGGTAAACTAGATTGACATCACTGCCGCTAGATGAGACGAACATTCCGAGATTCGCCCATTCCCAAGAAAATGAACGCTAACAATAAGCTCTATCATTTCATATCCCTTCCTTTAGACGGTAACGGCTTTTTTTATTGAAGAATTTGACTCTTCTTAGCAACTTGATTGAAAATGAACATAATAGCTATTCCAGATGTAATATCCGGTTTAACTAGTTTCCCCTTCCACCAGTGGAAATAAAAAAAACTGGTTAAGCTCATTTTAGAATGCAAGACTTGCATTTGAGTGCAAAAAAAATATATAAAAAAATTGGGTTATAAATCTATTCTTGTCGATTAAGAATATCTATAGTGAGCTTTGATTTTTTGTTGTGAAATACTTGTTTACGACAACCCCTGTAAGCACATAACTAATCGTGGCGCCACCATCGGCCACGTTTATTGACCTTTTTTTTGACTCGAAAGACGGGGATCAACAACGTGCAAATGGCAACGTGTGGTCATTCAAACTTTAGTTTCCTCCCGTGAAAGATCATTATCATCTGCCCGCATATATTGTTTTTTTGAAGAAACGACGACTTTGTGTGCTAACCATGCAAACAAGCACGGTCAAAGATTGTTTCGACAATTTTGATTGCTGCCATTTGCAGATCGTATCGTTGCTCGTGTGGGCGCTTGTATGTTCTACAGAGGCTTCTATTTGCCCCCCAGCTTGCCAGTGCCTTTCAAAGAACGCATGGACATGTGATAATATAAATTCAGTTGCAGATATTTGGAGGGATTCTGGAATGGTGGTCGAAGAGTTGACTCTGAATCACATTAAAGATCTAAATAGCACGGGTGACCAAAGCTTCAGTGACCATTTTGGGATATTCGTGTCCGTCCGCAGACTGAAGATTCAGCAATCGGCTATCAACAGCATTTCGGCATCCTTTATTGATTCCTTCCCTATTGTGGAAACAGTATTTTTGGAGGATAACCAGTTCTTGTGCAGCGAACACATTTTATCTCTTCAAAGGTGGCAATCGAAAATTGATGGTTTTAATAAGTTACAGTGTTCTTCGCCAGATGGCATGGCGCGGACGAAGGTTTTTAAGGCGCTAAAATCAATTGAACGCGCCATTAAAGAATGTCCGAGACCATGCCGTTGTGTCGTAAGATCTATGGACTCCCAATACTCTATACCAAATTTGTTCGTCAATTGCAGTCAATCTAAACTTAAAGTTACACCTGTATCCCTGCCCAAATCTTGGGTGATAGAACTTGATTTGAGTCACAATAAGGTGAGTTAATTTTCTTTGACCTTGATTCCATGTGGCCACACTTTTTAACAATTGCTTCATGACTACCTGCTAGATTGAAGATGCCACTCCTCTCTTTAATCTTCCCGTCTTTCGAAATGTGTCTGTGCTTAATCTTGCTCATAACCATATTCATAACATTCAAGTACCAAATGCTACCGGACATAAAAACCATTTCAGACTTTTTGAACTTGGCCAACAACAAACTTACTCAAGTAAAAGATATATCACATTCATTATCTTTAATTTCTTACTTAGATTTGTTTATTGGTTTGCAGTTAGCATACAGTGTGGTATTTGATACAGAAAATTTCTCGTATCAGCCTCTAGTCATGCTCAGAAACAATCCCTGGATGTGTGACTGCGATTCAGTAAAAATGTTTCAGGTAATTGTCGAATGATTGGCTCTCTGAAAATGTGACTTGATTTGATGATTCTTAACTGAAACAGAGTATTGCAATGAAACAGTTGCACATAATTGGGGATTTCACCCACCTGACATGTGGTGGAGACTTTGAAGGCCATTTAATCAGTTCACCTGCCTTCGTTCAGAGACTCTGCCACGTACCAGCCGTAGCCATAATAACGATTCGCTGTGTCAACATTCTCTGTTTCATCTTTGTCGGACTGACATTGATTAAGACTGCATTTGACTTGCGATCCATGTACGCCGTAGGCATATTCCATTACTTCGCTCATCTTTTGCTGCCTCCACGAAAATGATCTCATCCTTCCCAACAGCTATGTAAATAAATCTAGCGTCTATATTCAAAAGTTACATATCGTCTATATAATCCTGCTCTCTATTAGCAGCTCATAGAGACGCATGGTGAGCACGAGAATTTCTAAAGAACTGAAATAAAAGTTGGCAAAACTATAAATAACCAGCCATGAATCCAAACTACCAGCAGGAGAGGCAGTGGATGGTGTTCGGTTAACAGCAGCAATAGGCAACACTGAACACGCGTGAAAAGGACCTGAAGAGCTCATCTGTCGTTTCTGGGGAAGGGTGAATGAAAAAGAGACCAGAAGTGACGGAGATGAAGCGCAAGTCGCCAACCATGCCAGCTTCATATTCTCTGGCTAGTAAATTGCGATGCGCACCACGTACTCGGCTGCTGTATGTCTGTCTGACGGAATTGAGCTGATGAATATTCATACCTTTTACACGCCTGGGTAGACATGCTCGCTGGACTATAGAAGACAGACCAGATAAATCATCCTACGCATGTTTGCTCCCTTACATGAAGGAAAATCTGGGTATGCCCAAAATAGCTGAACTACCAACATCTTGGGCTGGAAAATGATGAGGCCCAAGAGAAAGGAAGAGGTTGTGCCAACGCCATTAAGCCGACAGGTGAGAAGCAAAACCCACGAAGGAAAAAAACAGTCTTTTTGGTGTTCTGATGATTATGTTTCCCAACTGCCGCGCAAACCCATTTCAACTTTAGACCAAGTTGTAGCGTTATTTCATAATTATCTTCATTTTATATAACATCATTTGTTGCACTAGATTTCTTCGTTGCGTGATGGAGCCGCCTCTGCAACGTTCTCAGACATCTAAATGTAGACAGCAATGGCCTGACCACACCATGAAGAGAGAGACGAAGAGCAATCAGAATGGATAGGAGGAGGAAGGAACAACCTCAGGCTTTTGACGTTATTCCTCGTATGCAGCTCATTACAACCGTCGGACACGTGACGAAAGAAAAGATGAGAGCTAGATAAGATGAGGTACGTACGCATACGTATATGTATAATCCTATTGGTGTTGTATAGAGCCATACACAAGCTACAGACATTCATAGAAGGGAAACTCGTGTTTACGTCCAGTTACGTGCCCGACGCCAAGTTTGACACTGAAGAATGATTATTACCGGAAAAAAAAAGATGACGTACATGGCGAAGGAAAAAAGGAATTGAAAAAGATCCGTAGCTGTATATTTATTATTGCGGCTCAGCTTCTTTTATTTACGAATCGGAACGAATTAACGTCGAGTCATTTTTGGATGGCTGCTGGTTTCTTTCAAAAAAATTTCCCACTTGAAGAAATGTTGGAAATTCCTTTGCTGTCCAGTGTTTAGACAAGTCAAAGTTAATTCAGTTTATCTTTGCATACGATCGCGAATGATTGCGAAAGAGTTGAATATTCAAACTAACAATTCCCGTTTTTTTTTTGTTTCTATTTTGGTTAGGAGGAATCCTTTTATTTTTTGTCGTGCTGTCTCCTGTTTGGCGTGAGATGAAGCCATCACGTCACTTGGGGAGTGACGACGATATCCGAAGCAAGGAACACATTTCTGGCCGGTCGAATATGCTGGAAACGTTTGGAGATGGCACCGGTTGAATATGAAGTGGAAAGGCTCGTCATCAGGTAAGCTCTCTCGTACATGTAAGCTCCCAAGATGGATTCGATGACTGATAAAACCAATAATAAGAACCTTGAAGAGCGAGAGAAAAGAGTCGTTCAACATGCAAAGAAAAAAAGAGCCATTCAAAATCCCAACACTTGGGACATGGGTCGAGTGGGGGCCTGATGTGTCAACATTGAAAAGGCCTGGGATATCGGCGATCCTCTTGAACATTTCCAACAGCATCTTATCCACACACACACAAAAGTGCTTAGACAAAATCCTCTTTTTGTTTCAGCCCCTTCACTAGCAAGTTCCCAGAATCAACCCCTCAGGTGTCATTCAACTTTTAAGGCCGCGTGACCGACATCTCAAGTATTAGCTCCCACGGGTAAATACGAGCTCTCACGATGTTCACTTTTTTTTTTCTTTTACCTTTCGGGATACTAAACTTACATTTGTATGTACATATTCATTTCAGGTTCTCCAGCGGCTCTGACAATTGACAACGAAATGCACAACTCAATTTATTCTTCGCCTTCTCAAAGTATTCGAAAAAGATGCAAACTCATCATCGCAGTGGAGAGTGCCGACCGATTTTTTCGGTTCGGCGAAATTGTGCCTACACATCATCATTATATATTGTCAGGTGAGTGCACATTGAATTTCTCTTCTTTCTTTCTTCTTTCCTTATTGAACCGTACTTGATTTTTGAAGAAATGTTCGTGCAGCTTTGCCTGGCTAAACTGCAGGCAAAAAAAAAAAAACGAAAAAGGCAAAATCCCATTTGATGAGCTAATCAAGTGAGCGTTTTTAAATTTGAGGCGACGAGCACGCTAGCATTCATATTTGTATAATACGTTGCGAATCATTGCGCGCGTCCCGTCAGAAGTTTGAATCGTGAATTTATTTGATTAGTGAATTTATTTGATTAGGAGAACTGACCAGGGGGAGAATAGGTTTTTTCTTTTATTTCTTTATCCTCCTTTGTGAATCAATTGGCCGCACCTTTGTAATAACACAGTCGGGAAACCTGTATTTAAAATAGAACCCTACCATTATATCATCATCATCATCCTGACCGAAAAGAAAGAAAAAGAGAAAATTGAAATGAAATGAGTTGCAATATCAAAGCCATAAAGCCAAATCAAAAAAATATATATATTCAAGAGATAGTTATAATGGCGTAAAGATTTATACAGGAATTCGTCTGAGCAAACATTAACGGGTTTTTCTTCTTTCTCTTTGTTTTTTTATTAATTTCTTTCCTCCCCTGGTAGCTTTAGACAATAAAGAGATTTCTTCTAGTTTGATTTCCCCTCTTTTTTTTTTTTATATGCGTGACACACGACATTCCTCCAGTAAATCGACGTTTTACATGCGCTCCTCTAATTGAAGTTAAGGGTATGTATGACTAGTTATAAAGCAGGTTATTAGCTTCATAACAACAAGAAGAAATGCAAGGGGGAAAGACATTTGTGTGTGACCTCCGTTTCCATCTGGGTCACTTCATCATCGTCATCACCGGCGTAAAGAAAGGGCGGAGAGGGGAGGGGGAGAAGGCAACAGGAAGCGCCAGTTCAATCCTGTTCTTTTTTAAAACAAACAAATGTGCCGTCTGCACGAGAACCTTCGATTTTTTTTTCTTCTAAAGAATAAAAAAGATTCAAGACAAGGAAATCTTTTTAAGTTTTTTTTTTTGAATTCATGATTTTCTTCTCTGGAATCACCTTGATAAAATTGCCTTCCCCTAAACAAGATGTAGTGATTCAACACAGTTTTATGTGTGCATATTACTCTCCTTTGCTAGTCCATCATATCGTTCATGATTATCGATCACGTCATTCGGACATGTGGACCGTGCGAACGCGGCCGCTCCCGATTCGAAAAAGGTGGGGATAGAATAGGGGGGGGGAGTGTAATTGCCTTGAATTTTTCTTTTTCTTGTTTTTTTTTAAATTATTATTTTAATATAAAAAGAAGGTAACAAGTAACCAAACAGAATTTTTTGAAGGGAAAAACATAAACAAGATTGCCCAGTGGCAAACGAGTCGAATGTTGTTGTTGAACGTCTGCTTTTATTTTCGTGTGATTTCGACGGGAAGAAAGAAAAATGTTGATACAGACAGCCTTACATGTCAGAAAATTTGCTTCTTCTTGGCATCGTCAATGTCTGTCTGTGTGTATACATATCTTCAGAAGCTGTCATTCTTTTCAGTCTGTTCGCTGCGCAGGGGAATTAATCAGGAGACTCAACATTTTGATTTCACCCCGAAAAATCTTGATACATCTATTTATTTTTCCTTTTCTCAACGTCCTTGTTTGAAATTTCAAATCGAAAATGTGTCCATCTTTTCATCCTGCCAGAGAAAGTTGAAGAGACAAATCATTCACGCGTGCACCGAAAAATCTATAGCTTCTGAAGGCATAGAGCGTGTGCTACGCGTGACACACCATCAGATTGTTTTCTCCACTTCTTTTTTTTTTGTTTTACTTTTCTTTTCGATGGAAGAGAAAGAAAAAAAAATATCACAAACATTTTTGTTTTTTTTTTTTTTTTGTGGGCCTGTACGGGTGACTTGCGCCTGTCACCTGTCCGGATTCCCCTGGCCATTGGATGAACCGTGAACGCGTTCGCCCGTTTTTTTTTTTCACCCTCACAGTTTCATTTTTTTTTTTTCGAGTCCTAGTTAGTTGTAGAAGAAAAACACAACAACTAGGAAAGGAATGTTTTCTGAGGAAAAGACATTCCCGAAGATTTTGAAAAAAAAAAAAAGAATCACGTTTTTCTCTTTCCCGTCTGCTGCCATTTGAAACGCGACGACGTTTTGAATAAACTTGAACGAAACAAAACCCCCCCAAAAGAAAACTTGAAGGGAGTAGGATATTCTCGTTTTTTTGTTTGTTTGATGGTCGTACATTACTTTTCGTCTCGGAAGTTTATTCATCTTCTCGTATTGCTTTTTCTTTTCTCTTTTTTTTTTGTTCCCCCATTTTTCCATTATGAAATTTTCTACAAATGGCGGATATTATGCCTCGCGCGACTAGCGTTAAGTGAGTCGTAACTTTGGTACGATTTTATTTTTTTTTTTTTAAAGAAAAAGACCGAAAAAAGGTTTCTATTCTACTTTTTCTTATTTTGACCCCCCCTCTGAAAGTAATCAAAAGTCTCGGCATCTAATTTTTTCAAAAAAAAAAAAAAGAAAAGAAACAAAACATTTCTTTCCTTTTTTGTTGTTTCGCCTGAGGATTGAAACAACTAGAAAAGAAAGAAAAACATATTTTGAAAAAAAAAAACACAAAATTGATCAATTCTTTATGATGGCGGCGGTGCGTTGATTCTCTTTTTACCACTTTGAATCAAAAAGGGAAGCAAAAGTTTTAAACAAAAAAAATTTTTTTTTTAACGAACTTCTTTCACGGCCATCCCTTCCGCCTTTCGTGAATCCTAAATAAGGTCTCTACCGCCCATTGAAAAAAAAAAAAAAAACATTTCTCCTTTTGTGCCATTTTTTTTTTGTGGAACACCGCCACCGTGTGCAAAAGTGTGTCTATTATTACGTACACACACGTACGTCTAATGGTGATCATTTTGATTCTTTTCCCGATTAAAGGAAAAAAAATCCCAGTCTATAGGTGCAATCCATCATTTTTCAGGTGTTTTGTGTCGAGTTTTTTGTTGATATTATAAAAAAAAGGGGGGTAGTAGATCGATGTAGGTGGCGTACTACCCCCTGCTGGCCGAAAAGATTTCAAGCTGAGTCGGAAATTGTTTTTTTTTTTTCTTGATTTCTCATTGTTGTTTCACACCGCGGGGGTGTTAAAGGAAGGAAGAAAAGAAAAAGACTCTTGTCTTTAGCTGTGACGTGCCGGGTTGATGGATCAGTCTATAGGAAATGCATCGTAGCTCAAAGCGGCTTGTTGTTGTCTCCAAACTGATGACATTAAAAGTTTCTTTCTTTTTTTTGTTACCTTTCTCCCCGTTGGCATCATTTGTAAAAAGACGCACTAGACATTCTTCTGTTTTTGTGTTTTCGTTCCTAAGTTGATGATGACGACGCCGCCCTCTCATAATTCATAAAAGCGGCTCGGTCGTCGTCAACGTCGTTCATAAAACGCGGCAGAAAGGCACTAGTATATACCTCCATCTCTCCTATTTAGATGATATAAACGATGTTCTTTTTTCTTTTGGGGGGCTTTTTTTCTCCTGTTTTGGTCTTAAATAAGAGCTGAGTTTTTGCCGCATTTCTTTTCGGGGGCGCAAGCTTTGAGTTTCGAAAAGGTTAAGAGCGTGTGCTCGGGTCACCAGGGGGCGCACCAGCAGCCGGCGTTTACCAAAAAGTGCATACACCTTTAAAGAAAAAATTTGTCAGCTACGGAAAGCTTTCAAGAGTATACACGGCCCTGTTTCCATATTCTCTCTCGCACACGCTCTCCACAACGTATTCGGCATAGACCAAGGGTTTCTCTTATTACACAGCATGCTGTGTGTGCTCCTCCTCCTTTCTACCCTATGGGCTCCGATACGACTGCAGAGAAAAAACCGAAGGGATCTCACTTACCCAAGATCGAGACCCACAGTTAGTCGTCCAGGCACAGGCCGGGTCGTCAGACTTGAAATTTCTCCTTGCTTAAGTTTTCTTTCTTGTTTTTTCCCCCCATCCTTTGGACATTCTATACACATCAGAACAGACGGGGCAAGAGAGCAGACTTGTGTGTATATGTTGTACACGCATATTCGGACCCAGTATATATAGATATATATCATATATATACACACACACAAGTGTTGCCAAGACTTTTTAGGTCTGTTCTTTTCTAGACATTTTCATGTTGATTTATTGCGTTTCGAGTTTTCTTTGGGGCGAGAATTTAAAAATCGAATTTGATTTTTTTTTTAAACATTGTTTGATTAGTTGTGAGTGCGTTTTTTTCTAAATTTTCTTGTGCGTAGTGTTTGTGTGTATGTGTGTGTGTGTGTTTCTCGTTCTACGAGCTACTGGCAGTGCATTTTTCGTGTGATACTTAATCAACACCATCCTGCTTTCCATTTTGTGTTTGGAGTCGGTGGAAAAGGAAGAAACTTCCTTGAAGGATATGATTGGTAAATAATGATTCTTTCCATTAGATTTTTTTTTTGTTTGTGTTTTTTGGTTAACGGGGAGGGGGTTGATTTATTCGGATTAGGTAATTACAAAATACGTAAATGAATAGAAGTGGGTGTAGGAAGGGTAAGCTAGAAAATAACGAACCCATCCCTTGGTCGTCTATACGTCCTTGCTGTATATTTGATTAACCCTCGGGATATTGGGTGATGATTGTCGAATGGGCGTGAACCGATTTGTCCAACCGTTTGAGGCAGGGGGATGATGGACTGGATGCCGATTTCATAGAAATCTATCATTATATTTTTTCTCTCTTTTAGTTACTGTTCCTCTTTCCTCAGTCTGGTTGTTATTTTTTATTCAGCTGTCCTGCCATTGTTTAAAGAGGAGGGGGGGGGGGGTGAAAAAAAATGAAAAGCGGAAAACGATGTACTCATTATAAATGTAGGCAATAACAATAGCGCTCCGGAAGATGAGTCGGACACCTCGAAGAAGTTCCCCTCCTTTTTCCCCTCTCCCCACAAAATTATTATTCGTCAAATAGTTTGTGATGATGTTCACTTGATCACGTACGATCCGTAAGCCTCTTGTGCGCATGTATACAAAACGTGTACACACCTTACCCTCGGATCGTGTCAAAGCAAAAACGAAAATGTGAAACATCCTCCATCATTTTTTTTTTTCTCTTCTGAAGTGTGCGGGAAATGATCGGTCGATGACACTCGATTTTTCTCTCTTTTTTTTTAATGACACGAAAAAATCCTTTTTTCCGGTTAAATTGTTGAAGCAGTTGCCTAACAAACAGAGCGAGAGGCGTGTTGAACATCGTTTTAAAATGTTTTGTTATTGCATTTATGCGCGGGTCCCTTTTTTTTTTGGGCGTGTTGTATATACACAAAATGAGCTATTTACAGCTTTTATATAGTGTATAAATATAGGAGGGAGAAAGACTAGGTCTGTTAAACTCGTGGGGTTAAAGGCATCGACATTTCACCCTCTCGCTCCGCTAATAGAGGCAGACGCCTTCACTTCTTGATGATGCTTCTTACGGCCCACCGCTAGCCCCGTGCATTTCTCGTCGCCGTGAGTCTTGCAGCAACGTCGGCGGCGCGTCCCGTTTATGTTATTCACGCCCTTTTTCTTTTTCCCCAACTCTTGTTGTTTACCTTTTTTCTTTTTGTTTCTCACATCAACCGCGTGGAAGCTGGCCAGTAGCTTCTTTGTATACCATCCAGCTCAAATGGAAGGATTTTGTTGTTGTTGTGGGGTCGTGATTAGTAGGACGTGATCAACTCCCCTTGGCTTCTTCTTTTAGACTTGGATTATATACACACACACACACACACATGTAGCTAACATTGTGTGTGTGTACAGCATCCGACTGGAAAGACTGCGTATTTATAGGATGTCTTTTCTTTTTGCTGTCTTGATTTGTCAACTAGCGTTATCACGAAAATTCTATACAGATAGGATGGAGGTAACTGAAAGACAGTTTTGAAAAATCAAATTTTTAGTTTGTTTGGGGAGGGAGAAAGTTTCCAAAAATGTTTTTCTTTTTTTCGAGAGCGCGCGGTTCTTGTTTGAATTTCTTATCAATCCCGAGCCATCAGACGCACGTATAGGAGCAACAGTCGGAAGAATTGGAGGGGAGCGTTGGGAAAAAGAAAAAAAAAAAACCTTTTTCTTGTGACACAGTCGACTGTGCCCGCAAACAACATGACAAACATTTGGTGATGATTAATGGATCCATCAGCCCATGAGCCAAAGGGATTGATTGCGAGTTTCTTTAAAAGGCCTTTGCAAGAATTAAGAGTCGCTCTTCTTTTCAGCGTATTTACCAAACGTAATACGTAAAGTCTGTAGTATATAAAGACAAATCTGGCGAAATGATGGAACAGCTGTTTGCCATGAGCCTCCCCCTCCTCCTTTATGGTAGGCAAGAAGAAGCCGAACGTATTTTTTTTCGGTATTTTTCAAGCCAAAGCTCCTGTCGCTTGCAAAGGCTCAGCTTCTCGAGCCATTATTTTAAACGCAACCGGTCAGCATCTGTTATCCCTCCTCCTCCCTCACTTAACATTTAAATTCATTTTCCAGAGCAGTGGCGCGGTCGTGTTCCATGAGTACCTGCACACCGCCCTCTTTATTTGATATTTTCCCCCTTTTTAAATGAAAGGTTAACATAATTCTGTAGTAGAGCTTTTAGTGTGGCATCGAAATCAGCAGTTCTCATCGCTAGAGGGGGTTATCTTCTTTATTTCTTTTTTTTTTGTTGATTACCCAGAAGCTGTTGTCGATACCCCCACGATTCTTCTTCATTTATTAAGGAAGACACTAGGGGCCCCTTTTTCTTTCGTCTTGTCTAGCCTAATCGATTAATCACCGACCCTTTTTTCTTGCTCGGACGTAAATGACCATCGATGAGAGAGCAGTACAGCAGCACAAACCAAGATCAAAAGATGATTACACAGGACTTTTTTTTTTTTTTTTTTTAAACAACCGAATAAGGAACTGGTTCCTTATTTTTTTTTTCAAATTTGAATTTTGTTCTTCCCCCCATTGTTTTCGTCATAGTTGGGACATTTAGCTCGGGGTCGCGTGCCCCATTTTTTTGTTTCTCTCTTTTGAAAAATCTTTATTTATTCTGCCCCTTTGCAGCAGATTCGTGTCGTGTCCGTTTCAATATCCAAGCGATTAGTAAGAAGCTTTTTGTCGTTTTTTCGGAAAAAAATAAAAATAAAAGGATGACCGTCTGGCATAATGAGTTGCTAGACTAAAACTGCGCCGCCGTTTGCACTTAAAAGAAGAAAAAAGAAGAAGAGCTGCCTCAGATAGGATATCCCCGGTAGACACAAAACCCCTCACGGGCTTTTTTATATTTTTTATCTTACGATATTTTTGTTTAAAAAAAAAAAAGAAGAGAGATTAGCCTTATCACGTCGGGAGACGCAATGGCTTCTTTAAAAAAAAATTGAGATCGTTTATCCTATGGCTCTTGTTAAATTTACATTAATGGACGGAAGGGACCGTGATTTCTCTCTGTCCGATTTCGTATTATTTTTTTTTCTTTCTTTCTTGATTACGGTACGTACATTTTAAACCGCACAATTGAGACATCCTGCATCGTGAGGAAATGAAGGACGACATATATTTTTTTTTACGACTTTCTGGCTCTTTTACATTCGATCGCTGGGAAAATGTATACATACACGATATCAGTTTCTCTGCTTCCATATAAATCAAAAAATCAGTTCCAGGGTCCTGATAGTTAGAACGGCCTGTACTAGTTAGTTTGAGGTTTATATAGCTTTTTCCTTCTTGGACTGGGGTTGGTTTTTTTAACGATTGTGTACACTATTAGTACGGTTAGTTTAGTGAGTCCCAAAAAGAAAAAAATAGGAAGAGAAACGGAAGAAAAAGAAGGTCCTGAAATGTTGTCAACAATTTACAAGTGGCCGCGACCGCGAACGCAGCTGTTTGTGTCTGCGTCTCAAAAACTCTGTGTATGTATTGGGTGTGTGTGTGTGTGTGTGTGCACGTGTTTATGTGTGTGTATATATATATATATTCTTTTTAAAAAACCGAGTTGCCAGGGGGTTTTGTATTTCCAACATTTTCTCGTCTGTAAATGAACCTCCAACTCAATTAAGTTCGGTCGGATCGAAACACGTTTCCCATATCATTTTGATTATTTTTTATATTTTTTCTCTCAACGTAAAGAAAAATGCAGGAATGCGTGTCGAAGTAATTTAACTATGAACAACAGCATTCCGATTTTTGTTTGGATGTACGAATGAAAATGTTTGTCTTGAATAATCGGGGAGAGAAAAAATTGTTATTTAAATTTGGCGCCGTTTAGACAAATCAAGGAGAAAAGGAAATGGCTATCGTTCAGTGGGTGCGGTACTCGTATCGGATATGCGCGCAATCAAAATTCGAAACTTTTTTTTTCTCTCTCTATTTTATGAAACGATATGAAAAGGAAATGTCGCGTCATTTAAAGCGCCAGGGAACGACCTTTGGCATGAAAAATATTATCCCATCACGTCTTGTTTGTTTCTTTTAAAAACGTTTGAAATTTATTCGACTTCTATCATCTTTTCTGTTTCCCATCTTTCTGCCAAAACATCACACAAGTGGGAAAACTGATCACGCCACTAAAAAAAAAAAACAACAAGAAAATGAAAACTGGTGTCGTAACTCAGCCTGCCTCACTGTCAATTCTTGTTTTTCTTTCCTATTTAAAAAAAATAATGGACAGAAAATCAGCTGTTTGCTCGTGATAACCTCTTTGCCTGTCGTAGTTTGCTGACGCAACGTGTCTGAAATCTAGAAATCTGTCAGATTCTTGTCGACATCAAAATTATTTATCCAGGCACCTAACGGCCTCTTACTCAAATTCAACTTAATCAAAAAATGTATTATTATTTATTTTTTTTTCTTTTTCTCCCCCTTTCCAAAATGGCCTTTTATTACAATGCGCAAGTGTCAGCAGGGCCCCCCTCCGACCGTTGATCTATTGTAGTGCAGGGCTTCTGACACACTTGAAAAATTGTTGTTTATCCATCTGCGTTGATGATGATGTCGACCGACAGACCATTATGGAACGTGCCACTACACAATGCCATCAAGGCTTTCTGCATGTTGCGGTTTTTTTCGAAAGAGGAGTAGTGTGGGGGGAGGATCTTTTGTTGGAACACAAACACATCAATTTATTACGAGACCCTTTTTTTCTTTTGTTGTTATTGAATAAATGGATTTTTTTGTTTTGTTGACCGCAGGACACACACACACCCTTTTGGTGTGTAGTAACACTTGTGTAGTCTAGTCTTGTTATATTTTCAGCTCACTATATTGTTTGATGTCTTCATCATTTATTAAATTTTTTGAAATCTTTTCCAGGAGGAAATTAAGTCGTTTTGATTGAAAGAAAAGACGAAAATCAAAGAAGACGAGACGTTATGGAAACTAATGTGCCTGTCTTATCGTCGCGATCGGATTGCAATTTGAACTGGATGACACGCGTTCCATCCCCTTTCCCGCCGGGCGTCGTTGAGCACCTCCCCCCCGACGGACGACTTCATCATCAAAGGTCAGAAACGTTTCCATTTTCTTCTTCTCTCGCTATCTCTTCTTTCTACGAGGCGGATGACCTTTTCGATAAATAACAGGTTTCCCACACTACATAGTCTGAAAGAAAAAGTTTTTTTTGGAAAACAGAGTCGACGGCTTCATAGCCAATTTCATTGAGCTCTATTTTTACGAGTCGAATTCTGTTTTGATTTGCATAGAATTTGTTGTTGTTGGTTAGGTTTGGGCTGCCACCCGCTGCGGCTGGTATGTGATGAACGACTCCCGTTTTCTCTCTTGAAACTTCTTCACGCTGTTCGCTTTGCCATCGAAATCAGTCGGCCATTGTTAGCGTCGGCTTCTATAACCTTTGAATTGTTTGAATGGCCCGATATTAAAATAAGCGAAGCTCGTAAAGAAAGGCAAGCGGACGTCACATGCTGTTGAATAATTCAACAACGTTTCACTTTTGCGTACTCACGCGGTCGTGGTCGGTCACAACATTCCTCAAAATAAAAATCGATTTTTCGTGAAGTTTTGCATCCGATGCTAATTCGTCTGCGTCTTTGATGGGGGAGGGGTATTGTTTGGCAAACAAAACAATCTCTTATGTAAATATGCGAAACACAGTCTAATCGATAACCTGAAAAATTCATCGATAAGACGCGAAAAATGTTTTTTTTTTTTTTTTTTTGGGTGTAGGGAAAGAAGGGTGTAGTATTGACACAAAGCCCTTTTGAGAAAAGGGCGATAAGTGGCGGAGGAGGTGTAGTAGTTCAAACGATCTTGTTTTTGTTGCGAAAAGGAAAAAATAATTTTTTTGGCAACCCTGTCAGCAAGGGGAGGGGGAAAAATCACATCCTTGAACTCACATGTCAGACATCCGCCAAAACTGTGGCTCGCAGGTTGACATAAGGCGGAGGTGTAGGGGTAGGAAAGTTATGAGAGGTCAATATCCCCCCCTCCCCCCTTGTCTTGTCGGTACGTTATTGCTGTCGTCGTCCTTGGTTGATTTTCCCTTTTTTTTGACAGAAAATATCGAAAGCGAAAAAAAAATTGTTAAAACATTTTTTTTTTGTTTTTCTGAATAATGCACGTGACCCACACTCGTCACAGACATGTTTTGTTTTTTTGTGGGGGGTTCGTTCCTCTTGTTGATACACCGCACACTTCCGGTCTCTCGTGTGTTTTCGTCGGACACGGCTAATTTCCTACACGTACTAGAAATGCTACTAGACCGTAGACTATGGGTTGTGTTCTTCGCCTCTTTTCGCTAAAAAAAAAAATCTATCCGGATGCAGATGCACACGCGAGTGTACAAAAGCTTCCGGATATCTTTTAACCAGATTTATTTTTTCAAAACTTAAAAACACTTTTAGTTCATATTGAAAGCACGCGTGTCAACTCCCCCCTTGGTTTCGATCATTTTGACGTGAATTAATGATGAGGACGCACAGGGGGAGGGGGGATGATGGCCCAACGAGAGGAAAAGAAACAAACTGTAGTGACAACGTCTTCCATTGTATACTAAAAAAAAAAAAGACGCCCCAGTGTCAGTCCTTATTTGATTTTTTTTTTTCACTTAGAAAAAAAAAGAAAATCAAATAATACTTAAAAAACAAAAATGCTTAGGTAAAAGATAACGGCGTAACCGTCACTTTAGACGCTTTCGAAATGGTTGTCTTGTGGTATATCGTTTTACCTAAAGTGTAGCCGTAAAAAAAAACGTTGTGACGCCATTTTTTTACCTTGAGACCGGGGCAAACAATCAGCTGATTGTATCTTTTAAAAAAAAGGGGGGGGTCTGGAATAAATAAATTCCCCAGTTTATCTTTTTTTAATTCAATGAAAGTAACGTCGAGGAGAGACTTGGCTCAAGAAAAAAAAACAAAAGTCTGCAAGATGAGTTCATTCATGTCTCTGGAATGTTTTGTTTTGAATTGTAATCTGCAATTTGAATGTGGGATTTTGGGGTGACCTGGTCGGATAACAAATTGAAAGCGATCAATCGATTTTGAGAAAGTCCCCCGTCATTTTGAAGAGACTCTCTCTCTCTCGCTTCCAATCTGTTTGGTTGTGAAAGAAAACTCTGCAGGAAGAAGTTGTACATCACCTAAAGAGAAGCAGCACCCTTTGGTGTCCCTTAAAAGGCGCCGCTTTGTGACGAACGCGTCCCGCGCACTCTCTCACGCTTCTTTTTTGATTTATTACGTTCAAACTGATGGCCACATGTTTTTACGTGCCGCTTCAATCAGCCGATGTCTACGTACTAGTTTCTATTTTTTTTCTACTGTCCTCCCCTTTATTTCAAAATGAAAGTGATGTGCATGGAAACATCTTGTTTCTTGCCAAATTTGTTCTCGATTCGCTCGGTCATTGATGTATTTTGACTCGCATTTAGGCAGGATACAATGGATATTTGATATGTGACGGTATGTCGGATTGTCTCGTGTGTCGTGCCGTCCAAGGTTCGTTTTGATAGGTACAACGGCCAGTATCGAATGACTTGTGAATCACAGGATGTTGTTGTATTTCTTGCTTTCTTTTCAACCATTTGAAAAATTCTCGATTCACCCACAAACATTCTGTTTCATCATTCGTTTCCCTCGCAATCACAGAAAAGATTGAAGCCCGATCCCTGTGTGACTGTAATTTTTTTTTTTTTTTACTTTTAAAAGTGGATGGGGTGGGGGTTGGATTAGGAGTTTAAGCGACAAATTGGAGGTATCAGATCGCATTACTATGAAAAAACTGTAGCGGCTTGTTGGCTGGGCACATGTTTTCAAAAACGTGTATCACATCTCTGCAGAATAGGCAGCTGGTTAGGACTTGTGGTCGAAGGGAGAGAAAAAAAAGATAGATTACACACACACACACTATAGGACTTGTGTGTACTGGAAGAAAACGAGGGGGTTCTGGTTTTCGAACAAACATCTGGGTCAAGTATACAAGAGTGTAGTAGCTATTTATGACCCATTCAACTGGGATTTCTCTCTTTCTCGCTGTTAGTAACCCACCTCCTCTTCAAAGTGATCAATGAACGTCTGTTCATCATGTCGGAAAATACGTTAGCCACTAAAAATGTCGGGGCTCTTTTTTAGAATTGTTGCACGACTGTGAACGTCTGGGAAATTATACATAGAGATGAGAATTTATTTTCGAACTCGCTCTCTGTGTGTGTGTGTGTGAAGGGGAGAGAATCAATCGTTGGCGTCTCGATTTAAATTATCGGCATCTGATAACCATCTTGTGCCTGCGCGCTTTATACTGGCCCTCTGTTGCTGTGCTGTTGTTGTAAAGCCTACATACATCTATTTTTTAATTCTCTTGCGGTGTAACCGATGCGCGTGATGAATCGTTGGCCATCAAACTATTCAGATGTATACAACAATCGTCTGCACGATCTGCCTAATCGCCGGTTTGATTCTCTATCCTTTTTTTCTTTTCATTTGTTGTTGCTGTTGATCAATTCGTTGAACGATCGAACGAGGGGGAAACAAGGACTGGCAAATCATCGCGTGGATCTGTCGTTTGCTTCTGGCTGTATAGAGACGTAGTCACGAAATGGTTGAATCAAACGGCAAATTGTATCTACACAACGATACAAATTCGTTTGAATGATTAAAAGAGAGAAACCAATTGCAACTTTGATCGATTTTTCATTTGAAAAAAACAAAACAAAAACAAAGTCCTTGTTTTGTTTCTCTTCGTGGTTTGATCTTCTCGTTCTTGGAATTATTATTTTGTGTGTCTTGATGAATTTCGGTGCTTGTTAGAAGAGAAAAAAAGACCGTGATCGATTGGGCAGAAGGTAGAGAGATGCAATCAGCGCTCGCGCGCCGACAAATCAGCCCCCAGAAGAGCTCACGGCTGTTTTCTTTTTACATTCCCCCTCTCCTTTTCTTCTTTCTATGAATGAGAAATGAACCGTTGAATCATTGATACAAGTACAGTACAATAGTTTGAATTAATTCTTTGATTAAATGTAGAGATATATCATCTGTTGCACTGCAATAATTTAAAGATTTGCCATGGGGAAGATTCCGCGGGATTGAACGAAGCAAAAAAACATAAAACAAAAAGGAAAATGAATATCTCAAGTTTTGGAATGCGACTTTTCCTTTGATTGGATCACGTCCATAAATTTATCGGCGGCTTCTTGTAATGCCTCATCTCTTTATTTATTTTTTTAATTCTTTTCTCCATCTCTTCCAATCGCCTTTGTCGTCCCTTTTTATCGACGCCAATCCCGCGCATCTCGATGATGCCCTTGTTAGTGTAACACACAGATACTGCTGCGTGTCCTCCTTCAGATGTTTGTTTTTCGGCCATCGGCGAATTTGAATGGAGAAACAGCGGGTTGTTATATGATCAAGCGGTTTTCTTCTTTTATCAGTTGCGTCGCTTCTCCCTTTTTCTTTTTTTTTCATTCTTCATTGACCGTTATGCTAATTTCGGTGCAAAAGACGGACAGAGACGGCGGGAGAAAAGGGGCCGTTTTGGGCTGCCTTGACAAGGATGACTCATCATGGGTGACCATGACGATTTACATATCATCATCGTGATTTCCTAAGGCTCCCGCGTTCAAGTGACTCCACTCGCCAAAAATAATTTTTTAAATGTTTTGACCGCAAAGAACGAAAATAAGCGTCCGTGTGTCGACCTGTTTTCCTCCTTTGAGCAACCGAACGAAGTATAAC